>NC_141541.1:87062500-87272500 GCF_021556685.1 Rattus norvegicus
GAAGTCTGAGCCTACCTGGGAATGGTGCCACCTCTTCATTCTTTACTTAAACCATTTTGGAAACATCCTGACAGACATACTCAAATTACCACAATGCCTTTAAATCTTGTCAAATCAATAGTCAGTATTAACCATCGAATCCCATTATACCCTGGGGCCTCTTTCATGAATCATAAAATTGTGCCAGATACGGTGAAGCATTCCAATGTAATTCTAGCACTTGGGAGGCTGAACTGTATGAAACTCGGTTTTAAAGAAACAAAACCTTTGCACTTAGCCAGGTGTGGTGGCACAGCCTGTAATTCCAGCACTTGGGAGGCAGAGGCAGGTGACTCTCTGTGAGTATAAGGCCAGCCTGGTCTACATCCTGAGTTCCAGGACAGCCAGGGTTTCTTAGCGAGACCCTGTCTAAAAAAAACTCTGCAGTATAGCTTGTTGTGTTGATGCACTGCCTTACGCCTGCTCAGAACAGCCTTGTTCGGGGTAGATCTTAGCATTTGGCCAGTCTTACTGTTCTGTTGTTGAGGAAGCAACACCATGGCCAAGGCACCTCTTAAAAAAAAACATTTAACTGGGGGCTTGTTCCCAGCTTTAGAGGATTAGTCTGTGGTCATCATGGCAGGAGGCAGACAAGCATGGCTGGAGCAGCTGCTGGAAGCTGCATCCTGATCCTGCAGCAGTCATGGAGAGATTCGCCGGGCCTGGCGTGGGTTCAGGCCGCACACTCTCTCCAACAAGGCCACACCCCCTAATCTTTCCAAAGATGCACTCACTGGGCACCAGGTATTCAAATATATGCGCCTATGGGAGCCATTGTCATTCAAGCCACCACATGGCCTAACGTGTGTGTCAGAGCACATGTTGGGGGGCACTCATTCCTTGGCCCTTGCATGACAACTTGCAGTGGTCAGTTCTCTCCTTCCACTGTAGGTTCTGAGTAATGGGTTCAGGTGTGGCAGCAGTTCCTGTACACTGAATCATTTTGCATACCCAACCCCCTTCTTTTTAAATGGGTCTGATATAGTCCAGGCTGATCTGAAACTTGTTGTTTATAGGATAGCCTTGATTAGCTATCACTCAGTTAGCACACTCAGCAAGAACCTGTCCAAACTGCATGTAGTGCACGATGGGTGCCAGGTAAAGGGGTCATGAGCCACACCTTTAATCCTAGCCCACAGGAGACAGGTGCAGGGGGATCTCTGTGAGTTTGAGGCCAGTCCGGTCTACAGAGAGTTCCAGGAAGCTGGGACTACACAGAGAAACCCTGTCTCAATGAAAAGGAAGGGAGAGAGGGAAAGGAGGAGGGAGGGAGAAAAAAAGAATTTATCTTTTGTTGAACAAGGTGGAGGGCTTCAATTTAGATTTTTTTTTTTAAGATTTATTCATTTATTATATATAAGTACACTGTAGCTGTCTTCAGACACACCAGAAGAGGGCATTGGATCTCTTTACAGATGGTTGTGAGCCACCATGTGGTTGCTGGGAATTGAACTCAGGACCTCTGGAAGAGCAGTCAGTGCTCTTAACTGCTGAGCCATCTCTCCAGCCCCCAATTTAGATTTTTTTTTAAAGGTTGTTTTTTGTTGTTGTTGTTGTTGTTGTTGTTGTTGTTTTTGTTTTTGTTTTTTTTTTATCTTTTAATTATGTTGGAGGCAGTAGCACAGGGTGTGCATGAGTACTGGTACTTGAGGAACTGAGAAGAGGGAATTGGATCCCATGGGACTGGAGTTAATGGTGGTTGTGAGCCAACTGACACGGGTGCTAGAAACCAGACTCAGTTCCTCTGAAAGAGTACTGTGGACTCTTAAACCCTGAGTCTTCTCTCCAGCCCCTCAGCTCATATTTTAAGGCCAGTTTTGCTGAGCCTGCTCTCACAGGCTTGTCCCTCCTTGGGAATTTGAGGTGTGGGTGTGTAAAAGGTCTACGTGTCCAGCTCAGTAAGACAGTGCCTATAAAGGGACTGGGATATGACTCGGGAGTAATGGTAAACGGTGCCTTCTTGCCTCCCACTCACAAGGCCTGGAGTGTCCTGGGCTTCATTACTAATACTACCACACAAATTTGTTTTTTTAAAGTTTGGCTTTAATTGTCTAAGAATAGAATCCTTGACAAAATAATTGCCAAGCTCTCTTCATAACATTACTTCTTAATAAATATCTTATCCAAATTGCATAAGTTATATTTACCAACTAAGCAAGCCCATTTCTAAAAATTAGTGCTTTGGGAGGGGTGCATGGCTGCCTCGGGGTATAGCTACTTGTCTGGCCTGTATATTAATTAATTAATAAATATCTGGGACCACCTTAAAATACACACGTGCACATACAGCTACACATAAAAATAACTTAGAGAAACATTTTCTTGGAGAAACAGCCCACCTTTAGGACTTAACATTTAATGTTACAAATAGGATTTACACAGACAGGAAGGTCAGCATCAGCCAGGCATGGTGGCAGACCCTGTAGTGACACTCTTTGCAGTGTAGGCTGGGTAACAGTAAGTAGTTTAAGGTCATCCTTGGCTGTATAATTCATCTGCACGATAACCTTTAGTTTCCTTTTCCTCAAAAAGGAAAGGTCCTCCTAGGATGTTCAGGGTCATCCTCACTGTGTGGCAACTTTGAGGCTAGCCTGGGCTATATGAGATTCTGTTTCAAAACAAAACAAAACAAAACAAAACCAGACTAGACTATCTACTTCAGGTGTCTCAAAGTGTTGGGCTGAATTCAAGATGATGTATGCAGAAGCTATTAGTAAATAGTAAAGGTTATACAAATATAGGTTATTAGTATAATACATGTATCATAATATAATCCTAATTTTATTCACCAGCTACTTATGAGTCAGTATTGTTGTATCAACTACAAGAAATAAAGGAAGTTCAGCAAGATGAAGCTTTGCAACTTCCACAAGATCTAGATTATCTAACAATCAAGGATGTGTCATTGTCCCAGGAAGTTCGAGAGAAGCTACACTTGAGTCGCCCACAGACGGTAAGCACACAAGCAGTGGGAAGAAGCAAGCGCTAAGCAAAGCCAAAAAGGGCTAGGGCTTTAGCTGTCAGTAAGAGCTAATGCTGTGGTCCTGAGCACTTGCTACTCGTGCAAAGGGCCTGGGTTTGGTTCCCAGCCATCCACATGGTGGCTCACAACCATCCATGATTCCAGTTTCAGGCATTTTTTTTTCCATCTTTATTAACTTGAGTACTTCTTATTTACATTTCAATTGTTATTCCCTTTCCCGGTTTCCAGGCAAACATCCCCCTAACCCCTCCACCTCCCCTTCGATATGGGTGTTCCCCTCCCCATCCTCTTCCCATTACCGCCCCCTCCCCAACAATTCCGTTCACTGGGGTTCAGTCTTGGCAGGACCAAGGGCTTCCCCTTCCACTGGTGCCCTTACTAGGCTATTCATTGCTACCTATGCAGTTGGAGCCCAGGGTCAGTCCATGTATAGTCTTTGGGTAGTGGCTTAGTCCCTGGAAGCTCTGATTGGTTGTAGTATGGGGTCCCAAACTCCTTCAAGCTCTTTCAGTCCTTTCTCTGATTCTTTCAATGGGGGTCCTGTTCTCAGTTCAGTGGTTTGCTGCTGGCATTCGCCTATGTATTTGCCATATTCTGGCTATGTCTCTCAGGAGAGATCTACATCCGGCTCCTGTCGGTCTGCACTTCTTTGCTTCATCCATCCTATCTAGTTTGGTGGCTGTATATGTATGGGCCACATGTGGGGCAGGCTCTGAATGGGTGTTCCTTCAGCCTCTGTTCTAAACTTTGCCTCTCTATTCCCTCCCAAGGATATTCTTGTTCCCCTTTTAAAGAAGGAGTGAAGCATTCGCATTTTGGTCATCCTTCTTGAGTTTCACGTGTTCTGTGCATCTAGGGTAATTCGAGCATTTGGGCTAATAGCCACTTATCAATGAGTGCATATCATGTGTGTTTTTCTGTGATTGGGTTACCTCACTCAGGATGATATTTTCCAGTTCCATCCATTTGCCTATGAATTTCGTAAAGGATACTACATGTGAATGGTGAGCATACAGACCCGTGGGCAAAGCCCTCATGTACATAAAATAAATCTAAAATATTCTTTAAAAGAAAAAAGGAAAGAAAAGAAACAGCTTATTTTTTTTCCATAGGATAGATGTTGATCTTTCTCTGTAAGAGATGAGAAAGCTGAGCTTACGAAATTAAGAATTGATTTGCCACAGAAATTGTGTGTGTCTTTGGGGATGGGGACTGTTGATTGATTTGCTGGAGAGGTGGCTCAGTGGTTAAGAGCACTGGCTGCTCTTCCACAGGTCCTGGGCTCCTACCACGTAGTGGCTTAGAACAATCTGTAAGTCTAGTTCCAAGGGGTCCAGATCCCTCTTCTATCCTTGGTGAGCACCGGGGACACACCATGGTACAGACTAACATGAGGACAAAATACTTCTACATATAAATAATAAAACGATGATGATGGTGGTGATGATGACAATGACGATTATGAAATGGATTTTCTCTCAAGTTATCTTCTCACATACACACTGGTATGCATGCACGCACAAGCAATCAATCAATCAATCAATCAATAAAATTTAAAAAGGATTTAGTTTGATTGCAATTATTCTCTAATTCCAGCCAACCATGTCCTAAAGCATTAGGGTGGGTGTATGTGTGTGTGTGTGTGTGTGTGTGTGTGTGTGTGTGTGTGTGTGTGTGTATGTGTGTACATATGACATAATTATTTTAGGTTAAACTAGACTACATTTTAGTGGTTTCAAATCATTCCCTAGATCCCTCTCAGGATTCCGTTTGTAAGCTTCTAGGAGAGGAAGAGAGCCAGAATTCTTCCACCCCATGATTTAGTCTTAACTGTGTGTGTGTTCAAATGTTCTTTTCCTTCCTCCTATTGTGTAGCCACTGAGGCAAAGCGGTCTAACGTAAACATTTGTATTTAGAAAAAAGATAGTCTCATTCTCCCTCTCCCTCTCCCTCTCCCTCTCCCTCTCCCTCTACCTCCCTCTCCCTCTCCCTCCCTCTCTCATTAAATTACAAGCTAGAGGTGGGACTTCATATTCTCCTCACCCACTCCTGGATGGGATTTTGTCTGGCTTGAACTGAGCAGGTCTTGTCTGTTGTGTTTTGAAACAGTTTTCTAAGTCATCCTCTCTTAGCTTCTTCCGTCCTCTCTTCCTCACAGATCCCTGTGATTTGAGGGGCTGAGCAGTCCAAAGTCACATAGTTTCCACATGTTGACAGTTGTGAGTCTATGTTCATTGCCATCTCTACCATATATTTTCAAGAAAGAAAGGGAGAGAGGGAGGAAGGGAAAGATTTCTTTTGTTTTCTGTGTATGAGTGTTTTGCTTGCTCCACATGTGTGCCCAGTGCCTGTAGAGGTCAGAAGAGGGCGTCAGATTCCCTAGAACCCGAGCTGTGGTTGTGCGCCAGCCGCCCCGTGGATGCTGGAGTTGAACTCTGATCCTCTGAAGCAGCAGCAAGTGCTGCTAATGACTGGGCCATCGCTTCAGCTCTCCCACAGATTTTCTTAATGGAAAGAAAAGGATATTGTAGCATTATGGGAAGGGGAAGGTAGGAGATAAAGAGTCTTTGTAGCCCAGGCTGGCCTTGAGATCTTTCTGCCTCAGTCTTCCCAGTGCTAGGAAACAGGTGTGTGCCGACCTGGAAGTAGCCTTCTTTGCTGAGAAGTGGTTTCCCTTTGTGACCAAGCTGGTTTCCAGTCTGTAGTCCTTCTGCCATGATGCCTTCTCAGTGCTGTGATGACATGCATGCCCAGTTTTCTTATGATCTAGCCAAGCAGTGGGAACACACACCTTTAATCCAGTCTTACATACAGTTAAGGAGACAGGTGGACCTCTTTGAGGCCAGCCTGGTCTATAGAGCTAGGTCCAGAACAGCCAGGACTACACAGAGAAAGCAGCATACAAAAACAACAATATGATCTTGCACACACCATTCTAAAACTTGCGAGCTGAAGACATAGCCATGTCTCATTTCCCTTGTCCTCTTTACAAACCTATTTTTAGTGACATCAGATTTGTTATGAGTATGAGTGTTTTACCCTCATGTATGTATCGGCACATGTGCATGCCCCGTGCTTATGAAAAACAGAAAAAGAGGGCATTGGATTCTCAGGAACTGGAGTTACAGATGCTGTGGGCTGCCATATGGGTGCTGGGAACTGAATCTGCATCCTCTACAAGAGAAGCACTTAAGTACCGAGCCGTCTCTCCAGCTCTCAGATAATTTTTAGTAGCTGCCTGTAATGGCATCTGCCTGTTGTCCTAACTGCTTACATGGGAGACTGAAATGAAGGAGGATCTCTTTAGCCCAAGAGTTCAAAAGTAACCTGGTCAGTGTAGTCTGACCCCAACTCAGAATCCAACTGGTTTACAGCCTGTCCTATACAGAGGTCAGGGGAGGGGACATCTGATTTGACATGGCTCATTTTGGTTCTTTTGTCATCTTTTTTTTTTTTTTTTTTTTCCGGTTCTTTTTTCCGGAGCTGGGGACCAAACCCAGGGCCTTGCGCTTCCTAGGCAAGCACTCTACCACTGAGCTAAATCCCCAACCCCTCTTTTGTCATCTTAATTCCTAGATTGGAGCTGCTAGTCGTATTCCTGGAGTGACACCAGCTGCCATCATCAATCTGCTCAGATTTGTGAGGAACACTCAGCAGAGACAGACAGCAGTGATGGAGCACCAGACCAATCAGTGCTTATGACGCAAAGGAACTGGGAGACAGAATTCTAACTTCCATTGCATAGGGGACTTGGATAGAGCCATGATTCTCACCCTTCATAATGCTGCTACCCTTTAATACAGTTCCTTGTGTTGTGGTGAGCTGAAAATACAAAATTATTTCATTGCTACTTCATACTTTGGTACTGTTATGAATCATAATGTAAATATCTGATATCGGATCCCTGTGGGGATCTCAACCCATGGGAGGTCCGTTGACTTAGAGAGTATGAATAGGAAATAAAATGATACCTGTGAAAATGCTGTTGGGAGGTGATTTTACGTTTGTCCTTGTAGGACAGACAAAGGTTAGTGGAAAACAATGTGTAACTCTCTCTGGGGCTCATATTTCTATAAATCATACAGTGTTCATCATAGTTAAGCAAAACTAAACCTGAGACAGTGTGGTGGAATTGACTTATAATCCCCCAATCACTTAAGAGACTGAAGTGGGAGCACTAGGAGTTCAGAATCAACATGGCTGTACAGTGAGGCCTGGTCTTAGGGGAACGGAGCCACTTACAGAGCCTGTATTCCTCCTCCTGCCTACCTTCGTCAGTGACTCAGAAGAACTCTCCCGTCTTCTGTTTTTCTGCATACTGGTGAAAACAAACGGGCATGCTTCCCTGACACTCTGGGCCTTCCCTCATTCTCTGAAGCGCCTCCGTTTGTGCCTACTTACTTTTTTAACTAAATGGTATTCTTTTTCTCTTTTTCTTCTCCAGCTCCCTCTTTGTGGCAGCTGAAGAGTTTTACAGCATGCCTGCCCTGTTGTTTTTCTGTTAAACTCTAGTAAAATTGTACTTGAGCTTTAGAAACAGAAACTACTCAGAGAGATGGCCCACGGGCTTGCTACATTTGCCGAGGACCTGAGTTCTACTCCCAGCTGATGCCTGTAACTCAGCTCAAAGGGTCTGATGCCCTCTTCTGGCCTCCACTAGTAGTAGCAAGACCTCCTTTGTGCCTCAAGTAATACCTTCCAGGAGCTTGTTCTTTTCAGCCCCAGGCTCTTCAGGAACTACCAGCTACTGTGTAGATGATGCCAAGTTAAGAACACCACTTACAACCAGTCCAGAAATGGGATCAAGTTATAACCCAGGCAGTGGTGGTCTGTCGTACACCTTTAATCCCAGTACTCGGGAGACTGAGGCAGGTGGCTCTCCAAGATGGAGGCAAAAGAAAGAAGGAAAGGGAGGGAGGGAGGGGGGAGAAGAAAGATAGACAGTTGTAAAGATAAAAATCCCAGGAAGTTGACTCCCAATGCCTGGTGAACATGTTATTTTGGGTGCTAAAACCAAGGGGACTAAGTCTGGGACTCCTAAAGAAGACAGTGCAGTCTAGGAGGGTCTCGGGCACCAGTGCAAGTCTGTCTGCAAGTGTGGAGACAGGGATTCAGAGGACAACCCATCCCTCACTGTGTTGTGTGCAGGTCGCTGGTATCCTATGGTGGTTTTACAGGTCACTTTTTGAAAAATCAATTTGTAGATTTGCTATTGATAAGCCCTTGTGTGAGGTTAATTTAGTACTGAGCAAATCACGACTTATTGGCCCTTTTTAGCCATTTGTCTTGTTACTGTAGGTTAGGAAGCCGTGAGACAGCCTTGAGTGTGGATGAAAAGTTATGACTGACTGTACAAAGCCACCCAGATCTGCTCCGTGAATTTTCCTGTCTTGAGAACAGTCTTCTGCTGGTGTTCTGTTTGATACCATGTACATGTAGTCAGGGGAGAAGCTGAAGAAATGGCTCAGCAGTTAAGAGCAATGGCTGCTTTAGCAGAGGACAGGGTGAGTTTCAGCACCCACATGGTGGCTCACTACAGTGTAACTCCAGTTCCAGGGGACATCCAACACCCTCTTCTGGCCTTCATAGGCATGTGGTACACAGACATACATGCAGGCAAAACACTCACACACAGTTTTTTTTATTCTCTAATTTTTTTTTCCAGTCCAGACTTTAAACCCCTCCTGGCCTACCTTTCCACTGTTCCACATCTCCCTCTTCCCCCAACCCCCAATGTCTCCAATGTCCCCACCCCACCTCACCTCCCCACTTGCTGGGGCCCCAAGTCTTTTTTTCAATTCTAGTACTAATTTAATTCTAGCAGGAAGATCAGAAATCCAGTCATCTTAAGTTTGAGACTAGCCTAGGCTATATGAGCCTGCCTCAGGTAGGTGGATGGGGGCTATCTGTAGCCCATGCAGTTTAATTTGTAGGTTAAAAACTGACTTGGGGGGCTGGGGTTTTAGCTCAGTGGTAGAGCGCTTACCTAGGAAGCGCAAGGCCCTGGGTTCGGTCCCCAGCTCCGGGAAAAAAAAAAAAAAAAAAAAAAAAAAAAACTGACTTGGGACATTTAAATCTTAGATTTCAGTACTTTAGAAATTTTCTGTAGTTTTAAACATTAGTGAAAGTACTAAAAAACAGACAAACTTATTTTGTAAGCTGGGTTAAGGGAGGTTAAAAGTGGTCATATTATTTCATACAATAAAAATGTTTGCTCCTGCAACTGACCCTGCAACTGATTGCTTTAACAGTAAAGCAGTCCCTTCATAATTACTGATGAACTGTGTTTGGTAATGCTGTACCCTCTTTCCTTTTCTGGTACATGGGTAGTATATAGTCCAAGGCCTGCACTGGGGTAACCAGCCTTTATGGGTAGACTGGGGGATAATTTAACCAAGTGGGCCAGATGATCCTGCTTTTCTCTTTAATGTCTGCCAGCCTGTAAGCCTGCCAGGGAGAAGCCCCCATGTCTGCTTAGGCTCCAGCTAGAGTGTTTTCAAGGGCTCCAGTCACTTGGGCCTTAGACCTTAAGGTCTGATTATGGGGGAGGCAACCAAATATGTACAATTTCAGATGGCCATTTGGGTGCAGTTCAGTTTTCATAGGTATGTACCATTAGTTTTAGTCTTTCCAGATCAGGTCTGAATTATGAATTGTATCTTTTGACATAAAATCTTCTAAAGATCTATTTTATTTACATTGGTGCTTTACCTGTATGCATGTCTGTATGAGGGTGCCATATCCCTGAAACTGGATTCAACAGTTTTGAGCCCCCATGTGGATGGTGGGAATTGAGCCTGGGCCAGTGCTCTTAATTACTGAACTCTCTCCAGCCCCCTTGATACTTAATCTCAAAAGGTAGCCATTATTTTAGTCCGCACCACATGTGCATGTGTACAAATACATAGACTACATAGCAAACTTTAGCCTGGCATGTAGGGTTGCACACTTGAGCAATATAATGCACACCTGTAACCCCAAAATTTGAGAGGCTGAGGCAGGATTGCCTCGGATTGGAGCAAAACATACAGGGCAGCAATCCCAGGCACTGTAACCCCCGCAGTGGGGAGGCAGACTGGAGGAAAACCACAATTCAAGGTCAGCTTCTAGTACCTAGAAGTTCCAAACAAGCTGGAGCCACATGGCAAGGTGTGTTCAAAAGTAGGGGTCTGAGGAGTGGGTGGCTGGAGTGAGCAGCTCAGCAGTTAAGATCATTTGCTACTCTTCCAGAGGACTTGGGGTCACTTTCTAGGTGGTTGCTAGCATCCATCTGTAACACATATCAAGGGGATCTGCTGCCCTCTTTTGGCCTCCATAGGTACCAAGCATGCATGTCGTACACAGACATACAATAAAAAAACACTATGCGGGGTTGGGGATTTAGCTCAGTGGTAGAGCGCTTGCCTAGCGAGCGCAAGGCCCTGGGTTCAGTCCCCAGCTCTGAAAAAAAGAAAAAAGAAAAAAAAAAAAAACACTATGCAAAAAAGAACCTTAAGACACATGCTAAATGGGAGGCGGTGGGGGACGTACTCAAACCAGTAGCTACACCATGAACTCCAAGCTAGCTGGGCTACAAGTTATCTCAAGAAGGGAAAAGAACATTTTTTAGCAATGAGGGAGTGGGGGAGCTCTTGCATCGTTTTCTTACCTCTTTTGCTTATACATAAGAACTACTGTAACAGGATTTTTGAATTTTAACTTTATTATGTCTCTTGTAGGGATCACAAACGGAACTCTCCAATACACTTTAATTATTCAAAGGCCTTTCAGAGATTCCATTGCGTGAGGTCAACACTATTTAATACCATGCAATTGTTTCCTAAAATAAGGCCATCTTTGACGTTAGTTTGCACACTTGTTCTCTGTAAAATGCCTTTCAGGCACAGGCCAGATTAATTTGCTGTTATCAGCTTAGTTCTTAATGCAGAAAAGTAAATT
The DNA here is from genome assembly GCF_021556685.1 of Rattus norvegicus. Taxonomy (NCBI): domain Eukaryota; kingdom Metazoa; phylum Chordata; class Mammalia; order Rodentia; family Muridae; genus Rattus; species Rattus norvegicus. The sequence continues at coordinate 87,073,461 of NC_141541.1, forward strand.
TAAAAAACACAAGTCTCATTATTTTGTCCAAGCTGGCCTCAAATCCCTATGCTCAAATGATCCTCCTGCTTCAACTTCTGAAAAAACCAAGCTTATAGTAAGCACCCAGGTAAATTTTAGTAAACCCAGTGTACATGGTGGTATATACCAGACTTGCCTACATAGCAAATTCAAAGCCAGTGTAAGCCATGCAAGACCCCATCTCAAGAAAGAAAGAAAACAAAAAACAGAAAAACCTTTTTAGATAACAAAAAGTGGCTTTGGGAGTGGTGGCATATTTTTAATCCCAGGTCTTGGGAGACACAGGCAGGTGGATTTCCAGGCCAACCTAGTCTTCAGAGCAAGTTCCAGGACATCCAGGAATATATAGAAAAACTGTTCTCAGAAAAATACATGGTAGAAAAGTACTCCAAAACTCACAAATTGAGCCAAACCTAGCTTGTAATTCTAACAATCCTCAGGAGGCTGTGAATAAAGATCGCAAATTCAAGGCCTACCTGAGCCTCTGGATTTTTCTTAAAGGAATGAACATCATTCCTAGGTTCACCCAGTACCTTCCCCCCAAGGAAAACTGCCACTAGGGGGTTCATTTAAACCCGGAGCCTAGCCGGGCTGTAAGATGAGGCAGTGTGGAAACAGCGTCCAAGAGCACTAGAAATGACTCCCTTAGTAGAGGATGTTCTTATCAGGCTTAGCAGCATTCTCACCATTTCAAGCCCAGCCTGGCTTCATCTACTTTATTTCTAAGGATGTTAGACTCCCTAGTCCATATGCAACCAAGACTGAGAATGCACCAGACTTTAAACCCTGATCATGGGATTGGGGATTTAGCTCAGTGGTAGAGAGGTTGCCTAGCAAGTGCAAGGCCCTGGGTTCCGTCCCCAGCTCCAAAGAGGGAGGGGGAAACCCTGATCATTAGTAACAACAGGCCTTTATCTCCCACATTAAAGTCCAAATGTTAAGAAACCAGAATGTCATAAATTCTAAGATTTTTGCCTACATGGGTCTTGTATATGGGCCTGGTACAGATAGGCCTTTAGATCCCCCAGAACTGTCACTGAGTGCCGGACAACTGTACCAGAATCTGTTTCATCAGAAAGTCCACACTAGTCATAACCAGCTCAACAGCTAGCCTACTTAGAAACACTTGGCTTTCTTTCATCTGATGTTGAGACCAAGGACTGCCTATGTATTTTGCTTACTTGGTGGAGGGCTTGCCTACCAAGCCTGAGGCTCTGGATTCTATCCCCAATTCTAAAAACATGCTTTTACCCTGTCTTTAAAGTACCAGTAGATGGTGCTATTCCACTGAATTGTACACTTTTGCATGCAGACTAGGTTTGACAAAACTTTTCATATTCAACAGACCCATTATGACCCTCATCAATTCTCCCAGGTAATCTTGATCCTTGGGGGGGTGGGGAGGAGGGTAACATCTTAAGTGAAGCTAGTTCTTTGACAATCCATTTTAACCAGTAACCAATAACCTGAACGAAGGAGCCTTCAAGCAAAGGTTTGCAGCAGCACCCCCTATTCCCACACCCACAAGCACTTGAGCAGTTACCAGTTTAGCCCTGAATGGTACTTCATTGGATGTCAAATATTCCCAAGGGTTTATTAGACTTTTGCCAAATCTCATCTAAATTTAGGCCACCTGTTGTGATCACATGGGCTTCATGCAGCCTTACGAGCACACATCCTTCAGGTTAGCATTGACTTGTTCGGACTTATTTCACAATTAGCTATTCTGGCAACTCAAGTGCTGTCACTGTAACATGCAAACCGTTACACTGAAATACTTAAATACTAGTTTCCTGAATCTCAAGAACAGCCTTCACCCTGATCTTTCCAGTTGAGGTGTCCCATTAAAATACCACCTCACAGTCAGCCTGTTTTACACCCTATTAGACAAGTTCATTCTGTAAGAGCCTTTTGCTTAGCCACTTTGGACTTAACCTGTTCAGCTATTCACATTCAACATTAGTCATGTAACTGAACTCATTAATCCTCCAACCTTGCTTCACTTCCAATATCCACCAACAGTGCAGTCAGTAATCCTATGTGATAAGCACACAGCTAAATTTTAGCAAATTTAGCTGTATGTTTAACAGTCTGACCTACTGCAGTTCCAGACAGATTGAGCTGTAGAACCCATGTCTGCCCAACTATACCACCTTGGGTTCATGCATCTAAATTGCATTTGTCCTAACCAGTAGGATTTTTAAGGGTGAGTTTAGTTTGAAAAATGGCCTTTGAAATAGCTCAGTCCTGGGGAGGTAACTGCTGTCATGCCAGATGACCAGAACCCGATCCCTAGAACATACCATGGGGACCCCATACAGTTAACTTTCAGCATTGACCAACACAGACTTCTCATTAAACTTGTTTTAATGGTCTCAAAATTCTGTGACAGATTTTTGGTCAAGTTGTTTCCATTAAAAAGTACTGATTTTGAAAACTAATAACTTAAAACTGCCACACACAAAAAAAAATGGTCCACAAAACATTCTTTCCTTCTGAAGGTTTTACGATGCATTGTTATCATTAACCAGTCTTTTACTATTAAACTTAAATGGCCAATTGAGACAAACAGTTCTGAGACCGTTCTTCCACCACTGATTAAGACTGGGGTGGCAGGTGTTAGGGATAATATTCATTTAGCCTTCTGAGCTTTCTGGGCAGACTTGGTGACTTTGCCAGCTCCTGCAGCCTTCTTGTCCACGGCTTTGATGACACCCACAGCAACTGTCTGCCTCATGTCACGAACAGCAAAACGACCTATATAGAAAAATACCGTTTGTTAGTAGTGCCTTGGTTATGCAAGCAACGTTTCATATAAACTTGATGTTCAGCATCATAGAAACTTTAGATCATGCTTACCAAGTGGAGGGTAGTCAGAGAAGCTTTCAACACACATGGGCTTGCCAGGGACCATGTCAACAATGGCAGCATCACCAGACTTCAAGAATTTGGGGCCATCTTCCAGCTTCTTACCAGAACGACGATCGATCTTCTCTTTAAGCTCGGCAAACTTGCATGCTATGTGGGCCGTGTGGCAGTCCAGAACAGGGGCATAGCCAGCACTGATCTGGCCTGGATGGTTCAGGATAATCACCTGATAAGAAAAACAGCATTTATTAAAATGTCCTCAGCCTTGTGACTCTGCATGCAACCAGTTTTGCCACCTGAATTTAAGAATGTTACCTGAGCAGTGAAGCCAGCTGCTTCCATTGGTGGGTCATTTTTGCTGTCCCCAGCAACATTGCCACGTCTAACGTCTTTGACAGACACGTTCTTTACGTTGAAGCCTACATTGTCCCCAGGCAGAGCTTCACTCAAAGCTTCATGGTGCATTTCCACAGACTTGACTTCAGTTGTTACATTGACTGGAGCAAAGGTAACCACCATACCAGGTTTGAGAACACCAGTTTCCACTCGGCCCACAGGGACAGTGCCAATGCCTAAATTATAAATGTTTTGTATAAGTAGATGTCTTATACAAGAGACATAATTATTTAAGACTTACACCTCAAAGAAATTCACTTCAAAGTTCTACTTAACGTTCTACTTACCGCCAATTTTATAGACATCCTGGAGGGGCAGTCGCAGAGGCTTGTCAGTTGGACGAGTTGGCGGCAGAATGCAGTCCAAAGCTTCCAGCAGCGTGGTGCCACTGGCACTGCCATCTTTGCGGGTGACTTTCCATCCCTTGAACCACGGCATCTACAACACAGGTAGTAAAACATTATACGATGTCCCTACTTGCAGCTTTCCACACTCAACTACCTTAAAGTCACTTACATTAGCACTTGGCTCCAGCATGTTGTCACCATTCCAACCAGAAATTGGCACAAATGCTACTGTGTCAGGGTTGTAGCCAATTTTCTTAATGTAGGTGCTGACTTCCTTAACGATTTCCTCGTATCTCTTCTGACTGTATGGTGGCTCGGTGGAATCCATTTTGTTGACACCAACAATTAGCTGTTTCACACCCAAAGTGTAAGCCAGAAGAGCATGCTCACGGGTCTGCCCGTTCTTGGAGATACCAGCTTCAAATTCCCCAACACCAGCAGCAACAATCAGGACAGCGCAGTCAGCCTAGAAGAAATTAGGCAGACATACCAGGTCAACCGAAGATAAAGCATCCCCACTACAATATTCCGGGTCTGGCGTGGGTACATTCTACACACCTGAGATGTGCCCGTAATCATGTTCTTGATGAAGTCTCTGTGTCCTGGGGCATCAATGATAGTCACATAGTACTTGCTGGTCTCAAACTTCCACAGGGAGATGTCAATAGTGATACCACGCTCACGCTCAGCTTTCAGTTTGTCCAGGACCCAGGCATACTTGAAGGAGCCTTTTCCCATCTGCAAATGACTCATAATTAGTACACCCAAGACCTTGCTTCTACTCCCCATTTACAGAAAGTCTATCCTTCCATTTGCCTTATACTTGCCTCCGCAGCCTCCTTCTCAAACTTTTCAATGGTTCTTTTGTCGATTCCACCACATTTGTAGATCAGGTGGCCGGTTGTGGTGGACTTGCCGGAATCTACGTGTCCAATTACGACGATGTTGATGTGAGTCTTTTCCTTTCCCATTTTTGCTTTGAATTAGCGGTGGCTTTCACAACACCTGGAAACGGGTTTAGAAAATACCTTTGAACCGCTAAGAGGCTTGAGAATTAGCCTCGCTCCAAACTCAAAGGGGCCAATTCCAAGAATGACTTCCAGCGCCAGGCTGGCCTGACTAGTCTCCACCCACCAAATGTGAACAAACTCCAACGCCATTAGATCCCCTCCCCCCGCCGCGACGAGCGGTGCTCAAGAGAAGCCCGAGGTGACTATGCGGCCGATAGACCACGGGGTCACAGGAAGCAGCGGCCGGCGAGGGGCAAGGCCCTCTTCCTTTGTGTGGGTGACTCACCCGCCCGCTCCACCGGGCTGCCGCGTCCTCCATTTTGAGCTCCTTGCAACAGGGCCCCGGGAGCGGCCATCTTTCCGCGCAAGCAACTGGTGCCGGGCGGGACGGCCTCACCCTTGTTGGGAGGCAAGGGAACGCGGCACCGCCAGGCCAGACCGTGCCCAGTGCTAGGGCCACATGGCCCAGGTAGGCTAAACTCACGCCCGATTGCTTCGGAAAGCCACAGGCCTCGCCCCATCCAGGTGGCGTCGGACATGTGCTCCGAAGGCGGGCGGGCCCCAGTCGCCCCTCCTGCCCTTCCATTCCTATCCAACGTAAGCTTCATGGGCTCCTTAAGAGTGAGCCCCACACCCTCCCTTTGTTAGCCCATGCTGCTGGAAGGCAATCGAGGGCAGCAAGGACAAAAAACGCATAGTGCGGCCGGAGTGGCACGCGGCGGCGGACACCACGCTAGGCCTCAAGCCGGACACGAGGCGAGGTTACGGGGTTGCCGCTAGGCCTCGCACTCTCACCCCCGCACCGCCCGCCACTCGAAGTGGGAATGCTCACAGCTAAACCCTGCGGACGACACTCGCATATCAGCCCGGCCCGCTCAGAGCAGGGCTCCAGCTCCGGGGCCCGCGGAAGCCACACCCGCCACTCACCTGCGTTCTGACGGCAAACCCGTTGCGAAAAAGAACGTCCAAGGCGACTACCGCACTTATATACCGTTCTCCCCCACCCTCGGGAAGAGGGCGGAGCCAGCACACGACACCACTTTCCCAGTTTGCCCCGCGCCAGCTCCCTGGCCCCCGCTCAGCGCGCCCCTCCCCCCACCGCCGGGGACTGTGAGCTTGTGTGCTCTGATCTACCCGCGCTCAGCCCTGGGCGCATGCTCCTCGCGCGGTCGTGGGGCGGCTACAGGGATTTGGGTCTGTGAGAATTTAGGGACGGTCCCTGGGCTCTCCCCTTGCGAAGGCGATCCCTCCTTTTGTATGAATTACTCTGTGCTCCAGCAGAGGGTGGGGCGGCGAAGAGCTGGCCAAGAGGGCGTCCAGAACCTATCCCTACTCTTCCTGACTCCGCTGCCAAGGCTGTGTCAAGATCCGGGTGTCCTTCCCACGGAGGCCACCTCCCGACGTCAGCCCCGCTATCCTCCTGGTCGCCTCCCGCATACCTTGCTCCTCTGGCCGGGAGAGGAACACAATGTTGGGGACCCTTCCGGCCTCCAGAACCCAAGGGCTCAGCTCAGTAGCGGAGAGCTCGACGGATCTGCCCCTGCGCTGGCCCCTTGGTTCATTCCATCCACTGCCAGCTGCTTCTCTGGAAGCCTGAAGCGGCCTTCACCCCCTAGGGGTTCCGTTCAGAATATGCTTTAATCCTACAGTTAGTTTTACTTCTGATTCTAGGTTTGTTACGCTAATAAGGTTGTATGTGTGTGTGCGCGCGCGCAGACATTTGATTGAACGTGAGGAACCTGAAAATAATCTAATCCACTCCACATGGTCTCATTTAAATACCAGCATCAGCCATCTCTCCCAGTGCCCATCCCTAACACTTACGAAATCACAGCTATTCAAAAATGGCTTGTCTTGTTATTTCAGTCCCTTTCTTAAGACAAGGTCTCTCTTGCCCTGGAATATGTAGACCAGGCCAACTTCCAATTCACAGAAATCCGACCTGCTGGGATTAAAGCTCTGGCCATTTTTAAATGCCTCTCAGGACAGGCACTCAGAAGTGTTTCTAGGAGGAAAGAAAAACTTATTTGTCTTGTTTTTTAATGCTAGAGATGGAAAAGAATTATTCTGTAATGGGATATGGGCTGGTGGAGATGGAACCCCAGGGTGTTTGCACTCTTGGGAAGCACCCTATCACTAAGCTACATTTCTAGCTCAAAGAACGAACGCTTCTTTTTAATAATCTGATTGCCCTTCATTAGATCTCCTCTCCCAGGTGTTTGTTGTTCTCGTACCAACCTCATGAGGAACATTTGAGGGCCTCTGTCTAGTATTCACAAAAACACACAGGATCTGCAAAGGAACTATTTGTTTCTGGGGAAGAGTTTCACAGTCAAGGAAAAACTTAAATATAAAACAGGTCGGAGGGGTTGGGGATTTAGCTCAGTGGTAGAGCGCTTGCCTAGCAAGTGCAAGGCCCTGGGTTAGGTCCCCAGCTCCGAAAAAAAGAAAAAAAAAAAAAAACAGGTCGGAAACAGCTCAAAGCAAATTTACATGATGCTTGTTCCTTATCTCTTGTCTAGTTCTAGTTTCCAATTATTTTTCACAACCCGAACTGCAATTTTTAACTTTTAAAGTGGCATTTATTTAGTGCGTGTGAATACACTTGCGGCAAACACCTGTACCTTTTGGTTTTGTTTGAAACAGAACCTGCCGTAGCTCAGGCTGGCCTCAAACTCACCTTGTTGCTATGACTGGCCTTCAACTTCTAATCTTCCTAACTCTGCTTCTCAAGTCCTGGGATTTCAGGGGTGCCCCCCACCCCCAACCAGGCTTCTTTTCTTGCCTAAGTGAAAAGCAAATCCCCCGTAATAGCCTTCCGAATTCTTATTTTACAGATCCTTATAACTTCCTAAAAGCAGGCTTTCTCATTCATCAGGCCATTTCTAGCTTCGTTTTCATTTAACACTGGTAATTGTAATCAAAGAATCCAGGACAAAGTTTCTCTCAAAGTATACATATATAACTAATCATTTTCTATCCACAGAAGCCTTTTCTTTTTCTGGTCAATGAGGTTGTTAAAGGATCAAACACAGGATCTATTCTATGCAGTCTAGGCACACAAAAGCCTTTTCTATAACGTCCACATTAGCCTCTCTCATTTCACAAATTCTTTATTCACACAGAAATTTTCTAGGGTTCCTAGCCAGTCATATACATATGGGATAAAGTTATCTTGATACCCTGCTGCCTATTTGTAACAAGAGAAATGGCAAGAAATACTCAAAAGCCAATCAGTAGCAATAGAAGTGCTCTCTCTGCTCTCATGTATTTCCTTGGGAACACTGGCTAGTGATTCCTCCTTAGAACTAGTTTCCCACAGTCAGCTGTGGAATATATTAGTGTATTGCAGTATTGGTAACTGTACCACACTAGATATTATTTTCCATGCTTGCCTTAGCAGTGTATGCTTCCAGTGGTTTAGGATTATATATTATTGGGGTAATACAACAGTACACATTTTTTTTAAGATTTATTTTATGTATATGAGTACACGGTAGCTGTCTTCAGACACACCAGAAGAGGGTATCAGATCCCATTACAGATGGTTGTGAGCCACCATGTGGTTGCTGGGAATTGAACTTAGGTCCTCTGGAAGAACAGCCAGTGCTCTTCACCGCTGAGCCATCTCTCCAGCCCAATAGTACACATCTTTAATTTTGTTTTATTTCGTTTTACAGACAAGGTTTCTCTATGTACCATTTCTAGCTGTCCTGGAACTCACTCTGTAGACCAGGCTGGCCTCTAATTCACAGGTATCTGCCTGTCCCTGCTGTCCCTGTGCTAAGATTAAAGGCTTGTGCCACCAAGTCTGGCAACTCTACATATTTTAGCAGGAATGACACATTTTTGACAAAGTAAAAAAGGAACTATTATTTCATGACCTGAGGATTAATAACTAAAAGTTTAGAGGATTTGTTTGTTTTGATTTTTTATTTTATATACATGGATGTTTTGCCTCCATATGTGTCTATGCACCATGTGTGTGCCTCATGTCCTCAGAGGTCAGGATGTCAGGCCTCTGGAACTAGGATGGTTGTGAGTTGCCTGAGGTGGGTGCTGGGAACCGAACCCCTGTCCTCTATAAGAACAGCAAGTGGTCTTAACTGCCAGCCATCTCTTTAGCCCTAGATGTGGTGTGTTAGTTCATTGTTTTGTTTTTGGAGTCAGGGTCTTACTGTGGAGCCCTGGCTAGCCTGCAACTTACTGTGTAGACTAGGCTGGCCTCAGAAATCCTCCTGACTCTGCCTCACAAGGTGGGGATGGCAGTGTTTCTGATCTTTTGTTCTGTTTTCTGATTGTTTAGAAACAGAGCCTCAAGTAATCTAGACTGGCCTCAAACTTGTTCTATAACTGAAGACAACCTTGAACTTCTGATTCCCCTGCCTCCACCTCTTATTCGTCACCTGTTTTTATGCAGCACTGAGGAATCCAACCTATGGCTGCACAAACACTAGCCAAGCAAGCACTCTAGCCACGGAGTCTGTCTCTAGCCTTGACCACTGACTGTTGAGCTTTTATAAGTCTTAAATTAAGTCCAGAATCATGGCTAAAATCTAATCCTTAAAGAGAGGTATGATATTTAATCCCTAGTACTAAAATAGAAAAATGAAAGTGGATATTGGTGAGAGAGAAAAACATCAAGAACACTGGCTCCTCTTCCAGAGAAGCCAGGTTCAATTCTCAGCATCCACATGGCAGCTCCCATAAGGTTTATCTTAGACTTGAAACAATTCCTCCTTCTCCTCCTCTGACACTCCAGTTCCAAGAGATCTGACATCCTCACACAGACACAAGACAGGCAGAACACCAATGCACATAAAAGAAAAAGCAAATCATTTTTAAAACGTGATTCCCAAAAGCCGCACGATTTATTGAAATGACATTGCAAACAAATGATTCTGTACAATCCTGATACTAATAATTGGTGAGGTGCTTTCTTTTTTTTTTTTTTTTTTTTTTTCTTTTTTTCGGAGCTGGGGACCGAACCCAGGGATTTAGCTCAGTGGTAGAGTGCTTGCCTAGCAAGCGCAAGGCCCTGGGTTCAGTCCCCAGCTCCAAAAAAAAGAAAAAAAGAAAAAAGAAAAACAACAACAACACACACACACACACACACACACACACACAAAACAAAAACATTCTATTTGATAAAGGGACAGGGCTGGAGAAATGACTCAGTGGTGAAGAGTTCCCACTGTTCTTCTAGAGGACAGGAGTTCAGTTCCCTGCTCTAAAGGATCCAACACCTCTGGCCTCCCAGGGCACCTTCATTCATTGGCCACAATGCAGATAATATAACACGCCTACATATAATTAAATATAATAAAATAAAGGCTGGAAAAATGGCTCAGCACTTAACTGGTCTTCCTGAACATATGAATTCAGTTCCCAACTTCTAGGGAATGTGATCCTTCTGGCCTCCAAGGGGAACTCACTCAAACACAGACAGACAGACATACACACACAGAAAGAGAGACAGAGATAGAGACAGAAACAGATAGAGACAGACAGACACAGATAGACACACACACACACACACACACACACACACACACACACACATTTAAAATAATAAAAATAAATCTTCAGCCAGGCATTATGGCGTACACCTTTAGTGCCAGAACCCAGGAGGTGAAGGCAGGAGGATCTCTATGAGTTCAAGGGCAGTCCCGTCTACACAGAGAGTTGTAAGACAGCCAGGACTACATAGAGACTCTTTCTAAGAAATAAAGACTAGGCATCGGAGAGATGGCTCGGTGGTTAAGTGCAGCTCTGGCAATGAACCCACGCTCCATTCCCAGAGCCCAGGTTGGTGTCTCGCCAACCTTCTGTAACCCAGTTCTAGTGGATCTATCTAGTCGCTTCTTCTGATTTTCCTGGGCATCAAGCATAGATGTGGTGCACAAACAGACATGGAGGCAAAATACATATAAAATAAAATGAATGAGTCTAATTTTTATGATATGTGGACCTACTGCAAACTGTCTTACAGAGGGGTATGTTGGTGTATATCCAGCATCATGTTACATGTCTTTAGGAAGCTACAGATATTTCCACGGCTTATAAAAAGTACATTTCCTAATTGAAATATGCCTTAAACTTTTGCCTGTGGTTTAAAAAAAAATGCAATATTCTAATCAAACATTCTAAACATAACTAAAGGGACAGGATGGATCAAAAATTAGTCCTGTAACAAAAACGTTTAGCTATCTATTCGCCATCGCCCTTGTTATTTTTCCGCTGGTGAAATGAACCGATTCAAACCAGATTAGAATATATTAAAGACAGGTTCATTGGAAAACTGCTCTGGAGCAGGTGAGTTCACTGGCCCCAAGGAAGGAGGTCAAGGAAGTCGACATGGGGAGGGGGAGGGAAGGGAGAAAGAGAGAAAGGGCGGGCACACAGAGAAAGAAGAGGAAGAAGAGGAGGTGGGGAGAGGAAGAGAGCGATTATATAGGGAGGAGCCTCTGGAGGAAAGGGCGGCTCAGCCCCTAGGCTGTAAAGTTCAGGATTGGGGACAGGGTATGCCAGGTGGGGACTGAGGGATGCTGGGAGAACCTGGAGGCCTGGTCTGCTCTGTTGTTATTTGATAGTGGGGGATTGACCCTAGGCCCTTACATGGGCCAAGCCAATATTCTATCTGAATTCTAACACAGTTAAAAAAATACTTTTATTTCCTTTAATTTTAAGGAAGTTTCACATAACCTAGATTGGCCTTATTTTCCTAAATGTTGGGATTACAGGCATGGGTTTCGATGCCTGCTCTGCTTTATTTTTTGAGACAGGGTCTTGCCAAATTGCCCAAGCAGGCATTGAACTGAGATAATCAGCATCCTGGCTAGCTGGGATTGCAAGTCTGTGCCACCAAGCACAGCTCGCATTATAACTACTCCTAGAAAGAAAAGAAGGAATGTTCAATTATTCAATTTCTCTTCCCAAAGCTAGCCTAGAATATAGGTCCGTTCTCAGTTATTTCAGGATGAGAGCACACTCTTTATAAATGCCATTTGGAGGATGCTTTCTAAGATATCAACCGAAAAAGAGAAAAATCACAACAGACTCCTCGGTTTGCAAGTAGCCCTACAGGGTGTTCGTGAAGTTAGATAAAGGCTGGGACTTTCCACGAAGGGAAATCTCCAGTCTTGCGTTTAAGCATAGACAGCTTTTAGCCGATGGGAGTCAATTTTTTTCTGGTAGACACTGGCCACAGCTTGTGCTCCAGGCAGGACGCCACTTCCTCTTGGGGGGAGGGGGAGAGGGAGAGCGTCCCCCCCCCCCCCCACCCACCGCCGGAGTCTCCAAGTCGCTAGTGCACCTGCTGGCCGCTTACCCCACCGAGAAGAGCCACGTCTGTTCTCCCAAGAATAGGGTGGCTCAGACCCGCCTTCACAGTGAGGTCACCTTTCTGTGTCCTCAGTCTGCAGAAGAGACTGGAGGATGTAAGGGTTCAAGTGCTTCACTTCTAAAAGACTGAAGTTAATAGCAGTATTTATTAAAAGTATCTTTTGCCCGAACGCCCGTTTGAGTGCAACCCTAACTTATTTGAGATTATAAGAGTGGAGCATCAAAGCGACATTTTTAAGGGTATTTAAAAGTAGATTAGCCGGACTGGAGAGATGGTTCAGTGGTTAAGAGCACTAGGTCCTGAGTTCAAATCCCAGCAACCACATGGTGGCTCACAACCATCTGTAATGAGATCTGATGTCTTCTGGTGTGTCTGAAGATGGCTACAGTGTACTCACACGCACGCACACACACACACACACACACACACACACATATATATGTTTTTTTTTAAAGTAGGATTAGCCAAAGGTTACACAGTGTGACCCTAAATAAAAACAAAACACACACACACACACACACATACATATATATGTTTTTTTTAAAAGTAGGATTAGCCAAAGGTTACACAGTGTGACCCTAAATAAAAACAAAACACACACACAAACACACACACACACACACACACACACACACACACACACACACACAGGAGAAAGGAGACCAATCCAACCCAGTGTGGGCAGCAGAGGTAGCCCTAAGCGGGGGTAAGGACCCACAGCCTCAGGCTCACAGGGATAGCAAAGCCTTCCTGGGGGACCCTGAGTGCAAGCGTTGACTGTGTCTTAAAAAAAAAAAAAATGTTGGGGTTGGGGATTTAGCTCAGTGGTAGAGAGCTTGCCTAGCAAGCACAAGGCCCTGAGTTCAGTCCCCAGCTCCGAAAAAAAAGAAAAAGAAAGAAAAAAATGTCTATCACAGCTTTCTCCCCACCCTCGTCTGCAGACTGTTCCCCTAGAGACCTCTCTAACTCAGATTAGCGACACCTGTCTCTTTGGTCCAGCTGTATACCATAAACTCCGCCCATTTGCTTGTCTGCATATAATGTTCTGCCTCCAGGTTCAGTTGTAAGCAATAGCTCCAACTCCCTGTTCAACTCTATAATAAACACATGGAGCTTCCTGGTTACAGCAGCTGCTCCACCAGAGAGCCCAGACCACCAGTCCCCGGCTCTCTGACTGTGTTTATCTTTTCTCTGGGTCTTTCCCCTGGTATGACGGGTGCACCACAACAGTTCATATGTAAGCACATGCATTTTTCCTGAGTTTTACCTTTCGTCATTGTTGCTGTTGCTACACAAAATAGTAAAATACAATATATCGCTATGCTGTTTTCATTTAATACCGTTTGCCAATCTTTTGCAGGGATAGCATTAGGGTACATCAAAGAAGAATTAGCATTCAACCAGAAAAGGTTCTGGGGACTGAGATCAGGGATCCAGTCCCCCTGCTCCTCTGTTCACAAGCCTGGTGATGACTGGCAGCTGTCGATCTTTGGAGCACATGACAAAGCAGAAGACTCCTTACTCCTCCAAAGCATCTACCTCAGAGCTCTAATATGTCACGACAGAACCTGACACTGGGCGCTTGCCTAGCAAGTGAAGACGTGTACCTGCGGCTTTCTTAGAAACGTCTGCTCTCAGCTTACATGTTTTGTGACATCGATTTGAGTCAGTCCAGAAAAACTCATTGGTATCTTGTTGACTATAAATACTTTAAAATGATTGGTAATACAAAAACATGGTAAATAATTGTCAGAGGTTGTACAGTGAACTCTCACTTTTGTTTTTAAAAACAGGGATAGGTTCTTACTATTGAAGCTGGGCTGGCCTCAGACTCACAGAGATCTCTCTGCCTCTGCTTCCTCAACGCTGGAGTTAAAAGTGTGCATCACACCATGGCTGGATTCTTACATTGGCTTTTTGCAGTTGAAGGAAAGTCTGGCAGAAGAGCAAGGCGGCCAGCAAGTACGGGTTCTGCTATCTACCTGAGTTCCCTCCCTTCCACACGGTGGAAGGAGAGAACTGATTCTTTTTTTTTTTTTTTTTTTTTTGGTTCTTTTTTTCGGAGCTGGGGACCGAACCCAGGGCCTTGAGCTTCCTAGGTAAGCGCTCTACCACTGAGCTAAATCCCCAGCCCCGAGAGAACTGATTCTTACACGGTTCCTCTGACCTCCATATATAGGCTGTGGCACTTTCATGCCATACAAAATAAATAGATTAAAAAACATTTTTTTAGGCCTGGAGAGATGGCTCAGTGGTTAAGAACACTGACTACTCTTCCAGAGGCCTGAGTTCAAATCCTAGCAACCACATAGTGGCTCACAACCATCTGTAATGGGATCTGATGCTCTCTTCTGGTGTGTCTGATGACAGAGACAGTGTACTTATATAATAAATCTTTAAAAAAATTTTTTTTAAAAAAAAAAGTCAGGGGGTTGGGGATTTAGCTCAGTGGTAGAGCGCTTGCCTAGGAAGTGCAAGGCCCTGGGTTCGGTCCCCAGCTCCAAAAAAAAAAAATAAAAAAGAAAGAAAAAAGAAAAGTCAGAGGCTGGGGATATCGCTCAGGCTGCATGATGCTTGCCTATGTATATTAAGTCCTGGGTCTGATCCTCAGTACTAAGTAAACCAGGCAAGGAGCTCTTTCAGAACAGAACAAACAAAACAAAACAAGATCTCTCTGAATTTTTTGGCCAGCCTGGTCTACAGAATTCCAGGACATCCAGGGCTTCACAGAGAAACCTTATTTTGAAAAACCAAGAGAGAGACAGAGACAGAGACAGAGACACAGAGAGATCTGACTGGGTGTGACAGTAAGCACCTGTATTTCCCACTCCAGTGTTAAGAGGTGGGAGTAGCCACAACACTTTGGAGAAGAAGTAGGCTACATAGCAAGATTCTGTGTGTGAGAGGGAAAGAAGAAATATTTCCCTTATCAGCTTGTGGAGAGGATTAAAGGAGACAACCAATAGAAAATTCCTAGCTTAGGCTGGTGAGTTGATCAGTGATTAAGAGCAATGGCTGCTCTTCCAGAGGACCCAAGTTCGATTCCCAGCACCCTCATGGAACCTCACAACCATCTAATCTTCTACCCTCTATGGGCACTTTACACACATGATACACAGATATACATATGGGAGAAGGCCCATGCATGTTAAGTAAAAATAAGTATTGGGGGAAAAAAGAAAAACTCTCATCTCAGTGTCTGACAAGTGCTTAACAAGTAATTTGCTTCTTTTAGGATTCGACCTAGAACCCAAGGCCTTCTGCATTCAAAGCCCATCCTATACCCCATAGTAATGCTGGACTCCAGCCCTGGTAAAACATTGGCATGCTCTCTCTATGTTCCTGCCTCTCCGTATTGACCCACACTAGGGAGCACTGGTATGCAACTTGCTATGTTGCTCAGGCAGGCCTCGAACCTTGAACCTAAATGCTAAAATCACAAATACACAGCAGCATGCCCACAGGGCCTCAAGCATGCAAGGCAAGGTGAGCCATCTCCCAGTAAGCCACACCTCAGCCTTAACAGTTTAATTCTTAGTCTGCTCAGGCCACTCTAACAGAAATACCTGGGGTTCAGTGATTTATAAATGGTCCTCTTTTCTCTCGGAATGAATAATATTGAAGTATATATATTCTTTGACATTTTGTCCAAATGGCTGTAGAAAGCTGCTTAACAGACAAGACCCTTCTTCACCAGGGTAGACTCCTAAAGAGTTAATCACTTCCCAAATGCCACCACCTTTTAATAATATCACATGGTTATTAGGCTTTGATATTGATATTTGATATTTGTAATCATAATTTCCTGACTTAACTTCAGTGAAATCGACCTTCCAATATCATCTGGGGTTGGGCATTGACATCCAAACCATAACATATGCCATGTTCTAAAAATTGCCAAGTTTACCTGGGCTGGGTGGTGTGGTACTCCATGCCTTTAATAGCAGCACTCAGGAGGCAGAGGCAGGTGAATCTCTGAGTTCGAGGCCAGCCTGGTCTATAGATGGAGTTCCAGGACAGATTTGCAAAGTCAGATTTTAAGTAAAGCTTACTTGTTTTGAGGCAGGGTCCATCTATGTAGCCCTAGGCTGTCCTGGAACTCACTTTGTAGACCAAGCTAACCTCCAACTAGAGATCCACCAGCCTCTGCCTCTGCTGGGACTAAAAGTGTGTGCAACCATGGCCAGCCTCAAGGTTTTTGTTGTTTGCTTCTTGAGATAGGGTTTCTCTGTGTAGTCTTGGTTGTCCTGAAACTCTGTAGGCCAGGCTGGCTTCAGAGCGGCCTACCTCTGCCTCCCAAGTGCTGGAATCGAAGGTATGTGCTGCTACCCCACCCAGCAATTACTTTTTTTTTTTTAAGCAACATAGTTGCTTTTAAGAACCCTTAATCCTAAAGTCTTGTCATGTGGTTGTACTCTCCGTGATTAAATGTCCTTTATCTTTTTCTTTTCAAGTATGGTTTCTTTTTAATTGTTGAATTTTTTCAAGTGCCATCTGCTTCCCTCTATCAATTAGCAAGCTATTTCTGCTGCCAAAGGAACTATCCAGGCTTGGATTAAAAAAAAAAACCCCAAATCTTGCATATGTCACACAATCGTCCATGTAAAGGGAAAATCAGGTCTCAGCTGGCTACCTACCATGGTTAAGTTCTTAAAGCATTTTATTCTAATAACAGACTCTCAAGAACCAGGGAGCCTGGTGGCAAACACCTTTAATCCCTGTTAATAGAAAGGCAGAGGCAAGTGGATCTCTGTGGGTTCGATGAGTACCAGGAAAGCCAGGGTGGCATAAAGTGCCCCTGTCTCAAACACCAACAAAGAATCTGGAGGCCATCACAGGCATAAAGATCGCTGACTAGGAGTTTTATATGAGGTCCAAAGTCATAACTAAAACCTAGTCCTTAAAGAAAGTCTTGATATTTAAACCCCAGTACTGAAAATACAGAGAAGTCAAAGTGGATATTGGTGAGAAGAAAAGCATCAAAGATAATTTTAGTTCAGTTAAAAAGAGATTTCCAAGAAGTATGCGTAATTTATTGAAATGACATTGCAAACAAATGATTCGGCATGATCCTGGTTATCGGAGATCTGCTTTCTGTTAAATGATTTGAAAATAGGAACAGGGCTGGAGAGACGACTCAGCACTTAAGAGGGCTCTGCTTGCTCTTCTAGAGGGCCCAGGTTCGATTCTCAGCACCCACAGGCAGTTCACAACCTCCTGGAGCTCCAATTCCAGGTTTCTCTTCTGGCTTGCGCGGTCACCAGGCATGCATGTTGTGCACAGACATGCATGCAGGCAAAACACTCATACACACAAAACAACAAACAGACGAATAAATAAGCAAATGTTTTTTTTAAAGACCTACTGCTAAGCTGCATGTGGTGACACACACCCACTACACTCCTAGAACTAAAATGCAGAAGGTTTACATTGCAATTTAAGCAAATGTGGGGTACAACAACAAAACCTGGTCGGGCACGATGGTGCATCCATTTAATCCCAGTACTCAAAAACCAGGAGCAGACAGATCTTTGTGAACCTGAGGCCAGCCTAGTCCGCTGGTCTACTCCGTAGTGAGCTCCAGGCGAGCAAAGGCTGCAGGGTGAGGGTCTGTCTAAAACACAACGTACAAAAATAGAAAGTAAGTAAATAAATAAAAATAAGCAATCAAAACCCAAACAGCAGCCAGGCAGAGATGGGTCAGCAGGTTGAGGCACTTGTCAAGATCCACAATCTGAGTTTTATCCCAGGATGTACATGGTCGGAGAGAACTGATTTCCTCAAGTGATCCAGTCATCCTCTGATTTCTGCACATACGTTGTGTGCCTCTGTGTGTGTGTGTGTGTGTGTGTGTGTGTGTGTGTGTGTGTGTGTGGTGTTTGTGCATGTGTTGGCTTGGTTGGTTTTCATTCTTTCTGTTTTTTTCCCCACTGAACACAAGCTAGAGTCTTCTGGAAAAAGGAAACCTCAACTGAGAGACTGTCTTCATCAGATTAGATTGACTGTAAGTCTTTGGGGCATTTTCTTGGTTAATAATAGATGTGGGAGGGCCCAGCTCTCTGTGGTAGCGCCAACTTGGGGCAGGTGGTGTCAGGTGGTGCAAAAACAAAACAAACAAAACCTGAACTGAGTAAGGCCACAGGAACAAGCCAGTCAGTGGTGCTCATCATTGCCTCTGCCTCAGTTTACCCTAACCTCCCTCAGTGATGGCGCTGTGAAGGACCCTAGTTCTTACTGAAGCAGAAGAGCTATTAGGGGCCTTGGCCTGGTAGAAAGTAGGTAGCTTTGGAGGCTAAGGGCTTTAGCTGGCTTTACACCCACCGCCTCAGGTCAAGGCTAGGCCAAGTTCCATTCTCCACACACAGTTCTCCGGAGGAGCAGGGACATTATTGAAAATCCGAAGAATGTACTGACATAGTCACCTGGCCCTCTGGTACCAGATAGAGTTTGAATGCGTGTCATATGCTTGCTAGCCAATAGATTTAAAGGTCAAAATGCTTAGCCAATAAGTTTAAACGGTAACCTTGCTGATGCAACCTGTACCCCTAAAATTATAAAAACTGCTTGTTTATGGCCATTCGGGGTCACCTTCTAGTCACTCACTATGAGGGGCTGGTTGAAGGTCGACCGGTCGGGCCAGAAAAAAAAAAAAAACTCTTGCGTTTGCATCGAACTGCCTCACTTGGGGGTGGGGGTGGGTCTCCTGGTAGTTAAGGCTCATTTCGAGCCTTACAGATGTGTAGAGTCAAATATACTATTTCCTCTTCAAGTCGCTTTTGATCATGGTTTTTATCACAGCAATTGAAAGCAAACTTGGACAGTTTGAAATTTTTTTTCCTCTAAATTATTGTGAAGTGCTGGTTCTCCTGGTCATTCATTGGCAGGAGAAGAAAGGTGAAAGCTGGCCTGTTCTTAAATTCTTTGACCTAAGTAGCATGCATATCATGGAGAAACAATGGTTGTGCACTTGCCAGGCCAAGCAGTGTTTCCCTATCAGTGAAATTCACACAATTGTTGGAGACCTTCCTAGACACATCATAGCTACCCACCAGACAAAACAAGCAAACAAAGGAGCTGGCAAACCCCTGTGGGTGGGTGAGAGGGAGGTAGACCCACTATGTGCAGGGCACAGGGAACCAGTGGAGGACTCAGAAGAAACTTGGAGCAAGAACTCAAAGAATTATGTCTTAGACCACACACACACACACACACACACACACACACACACACACACACACACACACACGCAGATACAGGTTTTCCATCTACTGTAAATCTTTCACAAGTGGAGATGATGAAATCATAGTGTCCCTTACATGCCTTCAAAAAGATGCTGGGACTGTCAATCTGTGGTGAGCAGCTGGGACTCACACCGGTGCAGGGAATGTAAAAAGGAACAAGCTCTCAAGCAAACAATTTTTCTTTAAAAGTTAAATGGGAGCCGGCCACACCTTGAAGTCCAGCACTCGGGGACTCTGGGGCAGAGGCAGCCCATCTCTGAGAGCAAGTTCCAGGGCTACACAGAAAAGCCCTGTCTCAAAAAACAACAAAACAAAAAAAAAGTTAAATGAGAATTAGGTATAGAGGAATAGGCCTCGAATCCCAGCACCTAGGAGATAAGGCCAGGGGTTCAGGGCAAGCCTGAGTTACATGGTGAGTTTTAGGCCAGTCTGGCTTTCATGTGACCCTGTCCCTATCCACGACTCCCGACTCCAGCACTTAGAAGATGGAGGCAGAAGGATGAGGAATTTAAGGCAGCCTCATCTACACATCAAATTTGTAGCCTGCTTTACCCAACCCAACAAAAACTATATATATATAAATATTATGATATATATATATATATATATATATATATATATATATATATATATATATAGTTAAACATCCGTAAGAGGAGCTGGCATTGTACACCCGTGGTCCTGAAAAAGCAAGATCTCCTGGGTAACAGGAGACGGGCTGTTCCAGAGCATTCATGTGACGGTGCGCACCTTTGATCCCCGCCTTCCGAGAGCAGAAGCAGGTGGCTCCTGCGAGTTCCAGGCCAGTCTGGCTTACATAGTGAGACCCTGTCTCAGAAATAGAAAAGAAAAAAAGCTGAGTAAGGTGGCACAGGCCTTTCATCTCAGCACTTAGGAGGCAGAGACAGGCAGATCTCTGTGCGTTTGAATTAGCCTGGCCTATGTAGTGTGTTCCACAGGAGCTAGGACTCCGTAGAGAGACCCTGACTCAAAATAAATAAAATAAATAAAAGGGCTGCATATGTAGCCCAGTAATAGAGTGCTTGTCTATATCTACAAGATCATAGGTTTTAGCCCTGACACCAAGATAAACACATACAACATGTAATACAACTGGATGATGGTGCATGCCTTTGATACCAGCACTCAGAGGCAAAGGCAGGAGGATTTCCAAGTTTGAGGGCAGCCTGGACCACAGAATAAGTTCCAGGACAGCTTGGGCTACTCAGAGAAACCCTGGAAAAACCAAGGTAAACAAATGAAGTAAAATATATAATACAGCCATCATCCCACTTCCTAGATTTTTGTCTTTGAAGATTTTACTACTTTATTTCCAAAACCTGTCAGAGGGCGTGTAGGAATGAGGGTAGCAGTGAACTACATCTGCCTCCAAACCTCCACAACGAACTTAATCTAAAATGCTCTGGAGGAGAAAAGAGCCTCTGAAGGAGAGGAGCATGGGTTGTGAAGTTCTAGATCAGAAGAGAACCTGCTTCTTTGGGAATTTAGTCTTTGGGAACACGGGTCAGGAGGGCGGAAAGCAAAATCCACAAGAGCAGCGGCAGTACACAGCAGAAACAAACTCCCCCACATCGATCTCTGTCAGGTTTTTGAAACAAGGTCCAGCTCATAACCCAAGTTGTCCTGAACCGTGTTCCTCCTGCCTCTGCTTTCTGAATACAGAGATTACAGATGTATGCCACCATGCCTGGCATTATCCACCCCTGTCCCCATTGGTTCTTTGTTTCTGGGAGAAGCAGGTTTAAAACGATGCATTTTGCCATGTATTCTTTTTTTTTTTTTTTTTTTTTCCGGAGCTGGGGACCGAACCCAGGGCCTTGCGCTTCCTAGGCAAGGGCTTTACCACTGAGCTAAATCCCCAGCCCCTTGCCATGTATTCTTGCTTACACTCCAATTCAATTCTGCTCTACAATTGAGAACTCTAGATCAGCCAAGACTACATAGTGAGACACTGTCTAGAGAGAGAGAGAGAGAGAGAGAGAGAGAGAGAGAGAGAGAGAGAGAGAGAGAGAGAGAAGAGAGAGAGTTTATTAAAAGGAGTTTGACTAATGCTTAGGGTCAATGGTCAAAATGTCCCCTGAAACCTGGAAAACTGTAAATTTTAGCGATAGAGCATCTGTAAGCTGGGTTTGGTAGTGGATACTTTTGACTCCAGCGCTTAAGAAGCAGAAGTAGGTGAGTCTTTGTGAGTGGTGTGAACAGAAAGTTCCAGACCAGACCAGCCAGAGATGACCTTGAACCGATCCTCCTACCTCTGCTCCGGTCATTATTCTGTGGTGGGAATCGAGCCTGGGGCTTCACAAAGGCAAGCCCTCTACCAATGAACTACGCCTCCAGTGCTACTTACTTATGTATTGATGTTTGTATGTGTTGGGCCTGGGAATCACCACAGAAACCATACACACACCAGTCTCGGTTAAGCAAGGACTATTTGCTGAACTCATAATACTCGATGTCCAGGATCACAAGAAAGAAAGGCCTAATTGTTTACCAGTATGCCCCCAGGACAGGCTTTTTTTTTTTTTTGGTTCTTCCCCCCTGATTGGTCCCGCGTGAGGTAACGGGTGGTGGACAGGTGGTGAACAGAGGAACTTCAGAGCATTGAGATAACAGCATGAGCGATTCAGCCATGACTTTCTGGTTTATTAGTAACATTCTTCAGTGTCAGCTGTGGATAATTATTTCTGGAAAGTGGGGTCTGAGAACCTGAACTTAATTTTACCTTATGAGAAAAATGGAGACTGAATACAAAATGGCTACAACTGTGTTAAAAGGAGCAGGCCTCAACATATGTATCATTTTTTTAGACTGGGTTTCATGTAGTCCAGATTGATCTCACTATATACCCAAGGAAAACCTTGAATTCATGGTCCTTTTACTTTACCTCCCAAGTGCTGGGATTGCAGTCAAGTACTACTTGACTCAGGATTTGTTGGTATGTGTGTGTTTAAAAAGATTTATGTATGTGAGTGCACTGTCACTGTCTTCAGACACACCAGAAGAGGGCATCACATCCCATTTCAGATTGCTGTGAGCTACCGTGTAGTTGCTGGGAATTGATCTCAGGACCTCTGGAAGAGCAGCCAGTTCTCCTAATTAAAATGATTCTTTTTTTTTTTTTTTTTCAGAGCTGGGGACCGAACCCAGGGCCTTGCACTTCCTAGGCAAGTGCTCTACCACTGAGCTAAATCCCCAACCCCATGAATTCTTTTTTTAAAAAGAGATTTTTATTTATTTTATGTATATATGAGTACATTGTAACTGTCTTCTGACACACCAGAAGGTCCCATTACAGATGGCTGAGCCACCATGTGGTTGCTGGGAATCGAACTCAGGACCTCTGGAAGAACAGTCAGTGCTCTTAGCCACTGAGCCACCTCTCCAGCCCTAAAATGAGTTCTTGAGTGGAAAGTGATATTGATGATCAGTTTGTACACGGAGTAGTTGCTGGAAGCAACTTCCTAGTGTCTACACTGTCAACTCCATCATTAAAAAGATGCTGGGGTCCAGGGTAGTGGCATATTCCTTTAACCCCAGCACTCAGTAGGCAGAGGAAGATCTCTGTGAGTTCCAGCACAGCCAAAGCTAAGTAATAGAAAGACCGTGGAGAAAGGAGTCATACCCACTCCCACCTGCCCTCCACACTGCCAAGCAATCAGAAAGAGTCAAGTAACAAAAAGATATTTTTCAAGTTTGTAATAATTTTAGATTTACAGAAAATTTGCAAAAAATTAGTAAAGTTCTTACTATATATTCACTTAACAGATTTTTTAAAAAAAAGTCTCAAAGGACTGGTTGAACACTTGTCTAGCATATTTGAGGTCCTGGGTTCAAGCCCTAGGATCCAAACTCCAATTTATTTCCTCAACAACAACAACAACAACAACAACGACGACAACGACAAACCAGCAATGAAGACGGTGTAGGAGCAGAGATCTGTTATCCCAATACTCAGGAGCAGAAGAAGCTGGAGCAGCCTGAGCACAGAAGAGCCTGTCTGATAAAACAGTAACTAAGAACAAGGAATGACTTCCGCAAACAGCAGGTGTGGGTGGCACGTGTGTTTACAGAGTCTGGCCGCTATGTTCAGAAGCTAAATTTAAATGTAAATCCAAATTTTAAAATGTAAATTTATCTGTGTGGTGTCGAGGCCAGACCTGCAGTCCTAGCACTCTGGGAGGCAGAGGCTAGAATTCCTGGTCAGCCTCGGTTCTCACAGGAAGTTGAAAGTGAGCCTGTGCGACACCAGACCACGTCTTAAATAAACACAGTATGGGGAGATGGCTCGCGTGGGTGAAGGAACTTGCTGTAAAAGTCCGACAACCTGAGTTTGGCCTCGAGAACACATGCAAACATGGAAGAAAGAACTCCACAAAGGGTAGTCTGATCTTCGGATACGTCCCAGTTTGTTTTCTGTTGCCATGACAAAGGCCAAGGTCAAATGCAGCTTGGTTAGGAAAAGTTCTAGTTGACGACTTACATAACCTGAACCGAGTCCCAAACCGGAACTCCAGGCAGGAACTGAAACAATGCACCAACCAATCCACCGGTGGCTGCTGCCCAGCCTCTCTGCCTGTTTGCTGTTTGCTCTCCCTCTCCCTCTCCCTCTCCCTCTCCCCCTCCCCCTCCCCCTCCCCCTCCCCCTCCCCCTCCCCCCCTCCCCCTCCCCCTCCCCCTCCCCCTCCCCCTCCCCCTCCCCCTCCCCCCCCCTCCCCCTCCCCCTCCCCCTCCCCCTCCCCCCCCTCCCCCTCCCCCTCCCCCTCCCCCTCCCCCTCCCCCTCCCCCTCCCCCTCCCCCTCCCCCTCCCCCCCTCCCCCTCCCCCTCCCCCTCCCCCTCCCCCTCCCCCTCCCCCTCCCCCTCCCCCTCCCCCTCCCTCTCCCTCTCCCTCTCCCTCTCCCTCTTTTCCTCATTCTTTTTTGTTTTTGTTTTTTTCTGAGACAGGGTTTCTATGTTGTGCTGGCTGTCTTGCAACTTGATCTGTAGACCAGACTGGTCTCAAACTCATGGAGATCCATCTGCCTCTGCCTCTGCCCCTGCCTCCTGAGTGCTGGTATTAAAGTCGTACATCACTACGCCTGAGTTAGACTGCTTTTTTATTTAGCCTGGAACCATCTACCTAATGGCTCTACCCAATAATAGCATTGCCCATAGTAGTCCTGGCCCTTCCACAGCAACCCAAATCATGCCTTGTAGACTTACCTATAGGCCAATCCGACGGATGTCATTGTCTCAGTCGGGAGATTTTCTCATTCATTTCCTCTTTTAGAAGACTCTTTTTGTTTTTTTTTTTTTAAGATTTATTTATTTTATGTATACAAGTACACTGTAGTTGTCTTCAGACCAGAAGAGGGCATCGGATCCCTTTACAGATGGTTGTGAGCCACCATGTGGTTGCTGGGAATTGAACTCAGGACCTCTGGAAGAGCAGTCAGTGCTCTTAACCACTGAGCCATCTCTCCAGCCCCTTTTAGAAGACCCTTAACTTGTGTCAAGTTGTGTCAAACTAACCAACACAGCCTATGCAACACAAATCCCATATACAATACTAAATAAACACATTTAAAATTAAACTTAGAGAATGTCTTAGTTAGGGTTTTACTGCTGTGAACAGACAACATGACCAAGGCAACTCTCATAAGGACAACATTTAATTGGAGCTGGCTTACAGGTTCAGAGGTTCGGTCCACTATCATCAAGGCAGGAACATTTCTTATTTATGGAGTGCTAGAGATTCCTCGGTACATTTATTACTCATGCAGTGCTGAGACTGACCCTAGGAGTTCTTTCTCTCTCTCTCTCTCTCTCTCTAGATTTATTTATTTTAGTTCATGCATATGGAAAATTTACCTGCATATATAATATATATTATATATAAGTAAACTTATGCCAGATACCTATGGAGGTCAGAAGAGAGCATCAAATGCCCTAGGACTGGAGTTAGAGACATTAGAGACAGTTGTGTGCCATCGTGTGGGCGCTGGGAACCAAACCTGAGTCCTTTGGAAGAACAGTCAGTTTTATAACTGCTGAGCCATTTCTCTAGTCCTTTGTTCTTTTGTACTTTCTCTCTTGTCTTCCTCGCTTGTTTGCTTTTCTTTTTTCTTTTGATACAGGTCTCTCTCTATAACTCACTCTTGCTGTCCTGAGAATCCCAGGATCTTCCTATATTCCCCCTGGCTTCAATATGTCAGGTTGGCCTTGAACTCAGAGATCTGCTGGTCTCTGCGTCTAGAGTGCTGTACTTGGCCCTGTTGTTGGGCTTTACTTTGCTTTTTTTTTTTTTTAAGAATTATTTATTTATTTAATGCATATGAGCACACCACTGCTGTCTTCAGACACACCAGAAGAGGATCTTGGAATCCCATTACAGACGGTTGTGAGCCACCATGTGGTTGCTGGAAATTGAACTCAGGATCTCCGGAAGAGCAGTCAATGCTCTTAACCTCTAAATCATCTCTTGAGCCCTGTGCTTGTTTTTGAAACAGGTTCTCATGGAATTCTTTTTTTTTTTTTTTCCCCCGGAGCTGGGGACCGAACCCAGGGCCTTGCGCTTGCTAGGCAAGCGCTCTACCACTGAGCTAAATCCCCAACCCCTCTCATGGAATTCTTAAAGCTATAGAGCTTCTGCCCCCACCTTCTGAGCTCTGGAATTTCAGGCATGTGCTACTAAGTCCTGCCAAGGTGGACCCACTGGTGGAAATGTGGTCCACCTACAAGAATCACACAGCTGTAAAAATGTTGACATCTTTCTTCACAGCATGCGTGGAACTGGCTTCAGTGTGGTAAGATGAGCTAGGCACCAGCTGGCCTTGATGGCTTCTCACCATGACTCCCAGCCGTTTACTTTGGCTTTTCATTTGACTTGGAATCTTAGTAAGTTACCCAAATTGACCTTGTTCTTACTCTGAAGCCCAAGCTAGCTCACTTCTTGGGACCCTTCTGCCTGAACCTTCTGAGTAGCTGGGATTGCAGGCCTGGGCCACTAGACCTGTCAGATGAAGTATTTTCAGTTTTGATTTAAATAGTTTTTTTTTTCTTTAAATCTTTAGACCTGCAAAATTTTGGGATAAACTTCTTAAGTAAGCATGTTCTTTCTACCTAGGAGTGTTAGCCTTGTTGTACTGGGTCTAGCAATAGTCATTATTGTAAACCCCTGAATTACAAAGTATATTATGTTTCCTTGTTAACACTTTCTTTTTTTAAATATTTATTTATTTAATGTATATTACAGATGGTTGTGAGCCACCATGTAGTTGCTGGGATTTGAAATCAGGACCTCTGGAAGGGCAGTCAGTACTCTTAACCACTGAGCCATCTCTCCAGCCCAACACTTTCTTTTTCAAAAGTATGTAGATAGGTAGGTAGTTTGCTTTGGTTTATCAAGATAGGGTTTCTCTGGGTAGCTCTGTTGTCCTGAAACTAGCACTATAGACCAGGCTGGCTTTGAACTCACAAAGATCCATTTTCACTTGGGTGCTGGGATCAAAGGCATGAGCCACCACTGCCTGGCAACTTATTTAATTTTGTGTATAGGTGTTTTGCCTGCCTGCCTGTATGTTTCTGCACCACTTGTGTGACTCGTGTGACGGCTACCTCAGAGGCCAGAAGAGGGCATTGGATGCCCTGGCACTTAGGGAGCCCTGTCAGCTGCCTTGTGGGAATTCATGCTGAATGAAGTCAGCATTGTTCCTTGTTTTTCACACAGTATCCCTGTATTATCACCATTCTCCACGTCAGCAACTGCCTTGAATTTTAATGAAGTCATTCATGGGGCCTTGTGGTTTTGTGTGCTTGCTGCTCAGTGAAGATTCCCGGCATCCATATGACAAGTCAGGATGCTCTGGCACACTCCAGGAACCCCAACTCTGATGGAGGCAATGACAGGAGAATTCTGAGGGCTTGCTGCCCACCCCTAGATGAAAACAAACAAACAAACAAACACACCATCTCAAGGTTCAGGGAGAGATCTGCCTCACAGGAATAAGTTGGAGAGTCATAGCCAAGGACATCTAATACCTCTGGCCCCCTCACCTATACACACACAGGCAGGCACACACACACCCCACATACAGCAGAGTGAGAGAAACAGTTTCTCTCTCTCTCTCTCTCTCTCTCTCTCTCTCTCTCTCTCTCTCTCTCTTAAAGCTATTTTAAATAAACTTTTCTCATATGGGCAGACAGCGCTCCTCCCAAGAGCCTCAGACTATCTGACACCAGACATAAGAAAGTCCCTTTTGAGTTTTCGGTCAGGGTCATCCCCCAGGCTCCCAAGCCCTTGTGGGCTATTGTTGGTACCCTCGGCTGCCTCCCAGAGGTGGAAGGTAAATCCCTATTGCTGGATGCAGGATCCAGAGAACCTGAGCTAGGTCTGGCCTAGAAGCATCCATTCTGAGGACTAGCTTTCATCGTCCCAGAAGGCACTGTGCCTGCTTCTAAGGAAGGAAAGCAACCACAGTCCTACCCAGTTATGGTGCCCATGGACCACAGCAATGACCAACATAGCACAGTAACTCTATGGGTGCAACAGGGGCACACACACCTTGGTGGTAACCAACAGCTCTCTAATTGGACCTAAAGTCCATTCGACAGGGAGAAAACTATGCCTAGTATGGTAAACCTAACCAATTCCCCAGGGCTAGCGAAGTCATAAATCTTGAAGAAGAATCTGTAACCGACACTGTACTAAACCACCATGATGCCTAACTATGTTCTAAATGTTTATCTTTATATACACCCTCATCAAAGCAGCTTCTCTTTGCAAACAGACGAAAACCATTACAGAAAACCACAACTTATCAGAACATAGAGAACAGGAGACCATGTGGTACCCAGTTCTCGTTGATATATCTACAGCATAGTTGTTGGACCTAAGGCTCAGGGATCATTGCAGAAGAGCGGCAGAAAGACTGTAAGAGTCAGAGAAACAGGATGTTTGTTGGGAGACAGTGTCTCCTAGAAATGCCACGGAAGCTATACCCATGAAGTCTCTTCAGCAAGACCCGAACAGTGAGCAATAAATACGCTAACGTGGACCAGGAAAGCTCGAGGGACCACAACTGTAGGCAAAGAACTGTGGGCGGCTGGGGAACGCTGAGAGTAGGAGGAATAGTTTTCTTCAAGGGAAAGAGATTGATCAGTTGTCTAATCCTTAGTGGGCAACCCTGATCTTTTAAAGAAAAAGAAGCTGTGAATTAGAGAGAGCAAAGGAGTGTCCAGAGGAAAGGGTTGAAGGGAGAAGAGGAAAAAATTATGATTAAAAACTACAGCACATGGGCTGGAGAGATGGTTCAGCAGTTAAGAGCACTAACTGCTCTTCCAGAGGACCTAAGTTCAATTCCCAGCAACCACATGGTGGCTCACAACCATCTATATTGGGCATCCAATGCTCTCTTCTGGTGTGTCTGAAGACAGCAACAGTGTACTCACATACATAAAATAAATCTAATAAAAAATTACAATACACTAAATTTGTATGATTGGGTACATGAAGAAAAGGTTTAGAAGCATGGTAACATCTTTAAACATATTTAGTGGGTTTGACCATGGAGGGGGAAAATAATAAACAAAACTTTCATGAGGGAAAAAAAAGCTATTAGCTGCTTTGATTCACCAGACTCTTACAGTGGCAAAATAAAGCATCTCAAAAAGAAAAAAGGCAGTGGTAGTGTGCACCTCTAATCCCAGCTCTTGGGAGGCAAACACAAGTGGATCTCTGAGTTCAAGGCCAGCCTGGCCTAAGGAATGAGTTCCAGGACAGCTAGGGCTACATAGAGAAACCCTGTCTTGAAAAACAAAAAGAGAAAAAGAAAAAGAAAGAGAAAAGAGAAGAGAAAAAAAGAAAGGAGAGGAGAGGAGAGGAGAGGAGAGGAGAGGAGAGGAGAGGAGAGGAGAGAAGAGAAGAGAAGAGAAGAGAAGAGAAGAGAAGAGAAGAGAAGAGAAGAGAAGAGAAGAGAAGAGAAGAGAAAAAAGGAGCCGGTCGGTATGCTGGTTCATGCTTTTAATGCCAGCGCTCTGGAAGCAGACACAGGTAGATCTCTGAGGTCCAGGCCATCCTGGTCTGCAACACAAGTTTCAGGGTAGCCAAGGGCTTCATAGTAAGATCCTGTCTCAAACAAACAAAAGAAGAAAACAAAATCAAGTTATTTAATGGGTTCTCTGACTCTCTCTCTCTCTCTCTCTCTGTTGTTTTTTGTTTTTGTTTGTTTGCTTTTTTTGTTTGCTTGTTTGTTTTTGAGACAAGTTTTCTTGATGTATTCTTGGCTGTCTTGCAAGTCACTGTGTAGTTCCTGGCTGGTCTTGAACTCACAGAGACCCTCCTGCCTATGTCTCCAGAGCTGAAATTTAAGGAATGCATTCCATGCCTGGCTGAGAACTGCATTTCTTTGGGATCCATTGTTAAAACAGTAGCCAAAGACAATGCTACAAGGGGCATATTATTTTTTAAATCGGATTTATTTTAAGTATGTATATGTGTGTATGTCCATGAGTCAGTGGAATGTAGACATGACTGCAAACATGGAATCTTTTGGAGCTGGAATTACAGGGGAGTGTGAGCCTCTGCTGTGGGTGCTGGGAGTTGAACTCAGGTCCTGTGGAAGAATTTGAGGACAGCCTTGCTTGGCTGCACATGGTGTGAGACTTTGTTTCAAGGGGAAAAAAAGTTTAAAAAAACTTAAATTTATATTTGGGAATTTCCTATGTGCATACAATGTATTATGACCATATCCAACCACGCTGCACTCCTGGGCTCCCCACTATGTTTCCTTCCCCATTCATGCCTGGTAGGGGGTTATTTCCTATCAGATGGCTCACAACTGTCCAGCTCCTGGGGATCCGAAGCCTCTGGGTTCTGAGGGCATTTTTTTTTTTTTAAAGTTTCAGTCAGTCAATAAGCCAATGTAAATATAGCTTTTTTTTTTTCCGGGAAAAGCAGAAAGAATGAGAGAATAATTTCTTCCTTCCTGCTATGTCCTTTACACCTGTCTACCAGACCCATCGATTACTAAGTCATGGAAGTCTGATCCCACCTCTATCAGCTTCCGCTCTCTGCTGGAATTATTTTGTAGCACATACAGGAACTGGATGTAATGGGTTCATATCTTGGTGAGTCCAAAATCAAAAGAAACACAAAGGCTTCAATGAACGCAGGAAGATTTACTGCCATGGGTGAGGAGAGCACAGGAGTTATTTCCAAAGCAATGTCCTTCCCGAAGGGAGAACTGCAGGGATTTTGTTCCTATTCAGGGAGACAATCCCTCCCTCTGGACTGGGGATACCCCTGAGCATGCCCAGTTGAAGATCCTGATCTAGGAAGATGACACGTTTTTTGGGAATGCTTAGCTTGCAGTCAGGGATCACATGTTTGAAAGGTTAAACTGTAGGACAGGAACACCTCGCCTCGTCAGGGCACGCTCAGCTTGCATCATTCAACATTAGCTGAAAATAAAGGAAAAGACACATTGCAGAGGCATTCTTAAGTGTTTAGCCCTAAAAATGACTGACTGCCTTGCTTTCCCGCTAACAATGGCAGGGATAATACGCTGGGGAATGCAGTCATTGATCCAGGATTCAAAGGATGCATAGGCACTCTGTGACAGAGCCTGGCAAAGAGACTTTGAGGGACTGGTTTGAATTCTAGCAGGACAGCAGGTCTGAACTGTTTGACTTCAGGAATTTTGTAGGCATTTATGAGAAATAAGATTGGAATTTGAGTTAAGCCGTAATTAAACTGCCCCTTCCTTCTTCTTCCCCACCCTCCTCCCTTTCCCTTCCCCCTCTTCCTCCTTCCCGTCCTCTTCCCTTCCCCCTTCCCCTTTCCTTTCCCTCTTCTTTTTCATACAGGAGACTAAACAGAGGGCTTCATTCATTCTGGAATCTCATTAATTCATCCTTGTTGGTCTTGAATTAGAGAACTTCTTTCGTGTTCCTAAGTTGCTGAGATTACAGACATGTATGCTGGGCCTGGCTCATTTTTATTGTGAGTTTTGTTTGTTTTTGTTGCTTTGTTTGTTTTGAGATAAGAGCTCTTTGTGAATCCATGGCTGGCCTGGAACTCCCTGTTTAGAGTAGACCAGTCTTGAACACGCAGAGATCCACTTGTCTCTGCCTTCTGAGCGCTGTGACTAAAAGGTGTGAGGCCCTAAGCCTGGTTTCTAGCTCATACTTGTCATACTTGTCCATCATGACCATGCATATGCATATACATATATAATACATATACATCATATACACACATACACACATGCACATACACACAGACATATACACATACACAGATACATACACACATACATACACGCAAACAATCACACACACTCATAAAGAAAAAAATAAACGGGCTGTGGTGAGTCACGCTAATCCTGGCCTCAGGAGAGGCAGTGGTCGGCGGCTCTCTGTCTGTTCCAGTCCAGCCGGGGCCAGTAGTGAGATCCTGTTTCAAAAGAAAAGAAACTTAAAGAAGGAAAGAAACTTAAAACTGTTCTCTATGTGGATCAACACCCCTTCCCCTATCCTCCGGAGATAAAATTTGGCTGACCTGGAACTTGCTCTGTAGGCCTGAATCTCCCGGAGACCCACCTGCCTCTGCCTCCCCGAGGATTGGGATTAAAGGTGCGTGCCATCTTTTTTGAAAAAGGCTAATTTTATTTTATACATATGAGTGTTCTGCCTGTGCGCGTGTTTGCGTTGTTGCATGCATGCCCAGTGTCTGCAGAGTCCAGAAGGCAGTGTCACACTTTGTTTTGCATTTTTCAGCCCTTCTTTTTTTTTTTTTTTTTTTGATTCTTTTTTTCCGGAGCTGGGGACCGAACCCAAGGCCTTGCGCTTCCTAGGTAAGCGCTCTACCACTGAGCTAAATCCCCAGCCCCGTTTTCAGCCCTTCTTAGTCTATAAAAACAACCGTCTCTGCTTCACCCACCAGAATATTTTTTTCTTGCCTTCTGGAATGATATACTGCCTACTCTGGAAGCTCCAGCACTTGCCTGGACTTAATCTTTGCCACTGGGTAAGGTAGGAAAAGCTAGAGCCAGAGAGATGGCTCAGTGGGTAGAAGGACACTTGAGTGTGAGTGTACACACACACACACACAGAGTCACAGTCACACATACACACACAGTCACACACACAGTCACACACACAGATACACAGTCACAGACACACAGTTACACACACACACTCAGACACACACACACACTCATACACACACGTACACACACAGTCACACACAGTCACACACACAGTCACACACACAGACACAAGTCACAGACACACAGTTACAGACACACACACTCACACACACACTCACACATACACACACACAGTCACACACAGTCACACACACAGACACAAGTCACAGACACACAGTTACAGACACACACACTCACACACACACTCACACATACACACACACAGTCACACACAGTCACACACACAGTCACACACACAGTCACACACAGTCACACACACACACACAGTCACACACACACACAGTCACACACACATGATACGGTAGGCAACTTGGTACACATCTATAATCCCAGTACTTAGAAGGTAGGGACAGATGATAAAGAGTTCAAGATAATCCTCAACTCCAAACTGAGTTCAGCCTGGACTGCAAAGTGAGACACTGGCATAATCCTACCTCAACCCCCAAATGTTTAAATTGCTGTAGTTTGTTCCCTGATAGCCCAAAAACTGTGGAAAGACTAAGTCAACAAGGAGGTGGAAAAGTTGTGAGAGGCACAAGGTAGTGAGGATGACAAGGGTCAGGGGAACATAGAGCACGTTAGCATTCCATGGTACAGGAAGGATGTGCACACATTGCTATAATGATTTGCTTGCTCTGGGTTAATCCCTAACCCAGGTGACGCCAGAAGGAACACAGGCCTGAGACCAGCAGATACTAACCAGACCCAGAAGCTCAGAGGGACAATAAGGGGGAGATAAGGAAGGGGACAGGCAGAAGATGATAAGCAGTCACAGTCTGGCTCTCAGGACAAGGCGTTGACCATCCAGCCAGAGGCCAAGACTGATTCTCCAGTGCTTGGCTGCCTACCTTTGTCCTGTGTTCTGTCCTGTCCATGCCACCCTCCGTAATGTACTGCCTGGATATACAACATACAGTGGCCCACTTCTTAGAGTGTGAAACTGCTGAGTTCTTGGATTGCTGTCCGTCTGAGTCAGTCATCACTTGGAGACTGAGAACCTGCCTCTGCTCTGGTGTTTGTGTTGACAGGCAGCATAGACTTCAGTATTACAGTTACAAGAGGCGTGTGTGTTTCCATAGAAACTGTTTCTATGCATCTGTCTTATAGGATTGGCAGAGCCTCTGCAGAAACGTCCGGATCTAACATAGTTCACTGTCCTGAGGCCTCAGGAATCATGGAACTCAGTAAACTTTTTCTTCTTTCTTTCCCTCCATTAACTTTTAAAAATAATGTTAGTAGGGCTGGAGAGATGGCTCAGCGGTTAAGAGCACTGACTGCTCTTCCAGAGGTCCTGAGTTCAATTCCCAGCAACCACCTGGTGGCTCACAACCATCTGTAATGAGATCTGATGCCCTCTTCTGGTATGTCTGAAGACAGCTACAGTGTACTCATATATAATAAATAAATAAATCTTTTTAAAAAATGATACTGACTATGGTGGTATACGATGGTAATCCCAGCACTTGGGAGGCTCAGGGATTCAAAGCTAGCCTGGGCTAATTGTCCTGTCTCAAACAAACAAACAAACAAACAAACAAACAAAGAGTAAGCCAGGACATGGTGTACACGCCTTTGATCCCAGCACTTGAGAGAGACAGGCAGGTAAATCTCTGAGTGAGCTTGAGGCCAGCCTGGCCTCCAGAGCAAATTCCAGAACAACCAAGACTACAACAGAGAATCCTCATTTTGGGGGAGAAAGAAAGGAAGGAAGGAAGGAAGGAAGAAAGGAAGGAAGGAAGAAAAAAAAAACCAAGACCAAAACAAAACAAAAAAACACAGCTTATATTCTTAGTTATTAGCCCACTAACTAAACACTGATACAATGTCACTGGCAAAGTTGGCACTAAACACAGATTTGTAGATTGTGGTGTCTAAGTAAGATATAGGAGTAGATAATCCCAGCAAAGAGGTGTTGCCATAGAGGTTTGTTCAAAATACATGGCTGACGAGGCCCAGAGGAGCTTCTGAGAGGACTGACAGGAGAGCCCAGTCTTGATCAACTAGGACATCGAGATCTAGGTCAAGGAAACACTGTGAGGGGGAGAAGGCCAGAAAGCCAGCCCCACGTGCAGTACATCTACCCTGCAGGGTGTGGCAAAGACGGGTCTGGAGAGGTGGGCAAGGCCAGCACACACACCAATGTGCACACACTGAAACACGCCAGCTTCACTCTTGGGTGGGATCGCTTGGAGCAGGCTGGTTGAGAAGATAAAGCAGGAAAATTTCATCAACTATGACAAATAACTGGAATTTCTAGTTTGACTGTATGAGTTTCACTTAAAGGGTTACCACAAAACGCAGACAAAGCATTCACGGAAGTGTGAATTAGGAAGGGCAATTTATCTATGTTTCTAAGCTTACTTTACTTATTGTGTACTACGTATGTGTGTTTTCTGAGTGTGGATGTGTACACACCAGTGCAGGACCCGGAGTTTCAGGTAATTGTGAGCTACCTAACCACTGTGCTGGGAGCTGAGTTCAGGACCTCTGCAAGAGCAGTGACTGCTCTTAACTGCTGAGAATTTCTCCAGCCCATTAGGAAAGACAGAATAGGGGATCAAAGGAAGATCTGTAGGATGTTGGTAGACTGTTTTTATGAGGCATTGTCCCACAAAGGCCCTAAGGACTATGGGGAATGGGATGGGAACAGGGTTGAGACGGGGTCTCTCTATGTAGCTCTGGCTGTCCTGGGACTTACTATGTAGGCCAGGCTGCTCTTGAACCTACAGAGCTGCCTGCATCTGCCTCCAAAGTTTGAGATTAAAGACTTGCACCACCTCACTTGGCCCTAAGAATATTTTTAAAAAGTTATATTTTGGGGGTCGAGAGAAGTGGCTCATGGGTTAAGAGAACTGGCAACTCTTCCAAAGGACTCACAACCATCTGTAATTCCAGTTAATGTGACACCCTCTTCTGGTCTCCAAATGTATCAGCCATACACAATGTGCACAGACGTACATGCAGGCAAAATACCTATACACAGAAAGAAGGAAAGAAAGGAAGAAAGAAAGGAAGAAAGAAAGGAAGAAAGAAAGAGAGAGAGAGAGAGAGAGAGAGAGAGAGAGAGAAAGAAAGAAAGAAAGGGAGGAAGGAAGACAGACAGAAAGACAGAAAGACAGAAAGAAAGTAAATCGGTTTGTATTTGCTGGGCATGGTAGTACAAACCTTTAATTCCAGCTTTTGAAATGTAGAGGCAGGTAGATATCTGTGAGTTTTAAAACAATCTGTTCTACACAGAAACTTCCAGGCCAGCCAGGGCTACACAGTGAGACTCTGTATCAAAGTAAATGAATAAATGAAAATTTACATTTAGTGTGTGTGTGCGTGCGTGTGCGTGTGTGCGTGCGTGTGAGTGTGCGTGTGCGCTCCCAAATGCTGTCAGGCTTGGCAGCAGCACCTTTACCCACTTGAATCCCACCCAAGTAATTTAAAAGCAGGAAACATCTTGAATGTATAGAAAAAGACATATTTTGAAGAAAGCTTTTTAAAATATTATTTATTTTATGTCTGTGAGTACACTGTAGCTGTCTTCAGACACACCAGAAGAGGGCATCAGATCCCATTACAGATGGTTGTGAGCCACCATGTGGTTGCTGGGAATTGAACTCAGGACCTCTGGAAGAGCAGCCAGTGCTCTTAACCGCTGAGCCATCTCTCTGGCCCTGAACAAAGCTATTTTTAAATTAGAATTTATATTAAAATTATTATGTTAACATTTTAAAGTAAGCCTTTGAAAATTTCACCCATGAATTTGACTTATTTTTGACCATTTTCAACTTCACTTCTACCCCCAACTCCTCCCAGATTTTCTTCCAAATCTCCACCACCTCCCGACTTCATGCCCTCCCTCACATATCTATACTACCAAATCCAATGTATATGTCACTCATGGGTGAAGAGCCACCCAGTGCAGCACAGTCAACTTACTAGGGGTCACATCCTTAAAGAAAACTGACTCCCTCTTCTAAAGCCATCAACTGTCAACAGCTCCTCAGCTAAGGTTGGGGCCTAGTGAGTCCCTCTTCCCACCATGCCTGAATGTTGACTGCCTTGAGGAATAGTTTTTATGTATTCTTTGACAATTTTATACATATATTACCAAGTCATGAACATTTCCATCTCCTACTCCCTCTGGGCCACTCAACATGTCTCCTCCTTTTGTGTATAACCCACTGAAGCCAAGGACTACTGCCTGCACGCACATGAATGCAGGAGGATAAACCAGAGCATGACTCACCTACCAGCCGCTGTCAGCTGCCTTAGCCCTTCAGCTAGGAGTGGAGCTTCGTGAGCTCCTCCCTCATCCATGCTAGGACGCTGACAGTCTTGTGTTGTGAGCTCCTGAGTGCCATAGCCATGGTGTCCGGCAGACAGTACTCTGGATTACCAACGGTCTTGCTAAGATGAACCTGCTTGTGCAATAATGGCACGATGGTTATGGGTACAACCACATACTTTCTGATTGGATTTAAGATTCACACTACAAGAAGGAACCCATATTTAAGCCAAGTACTCTGTGGCTAGAAAAGTCATAGACCTGGCTGGAAATTTGTTTTGTTAGAGGGCTGTGATGCTCCTGTCAGATTGTTTTGTAAACATCTGTTTATGACCGTTGACTGTTATTACTGTTTGCCTTGGTCAGAAGTTACTGCAGAGACTCATAAGAAGCCAAAGTTCAGTAAAAAAAAATGACTATTTTAATAGAATAGCAACCAATTCTCTGGGGGAAAAAATACATCTGTATCACTCCCCCAATCCGGCCAAAAAGCTTAAGGAATGTTGAGGTAGAGAGAACTAAAAGAATGTAAAGCCAGAGGAAGAGGTAGATTGTTGTGGAACTCTCTTCTTAGAATGACATAGACATTGCCATCTTGAAGGCAGAACAGTTGTAATTAACCTCATGAGACAATCAATATTAATATTCCCAAGGCAGCACCCAAGGACCCAAGGTGTAGGAAGCGTCTCTTCTCTCAGAGGAAAGCTGTTAGAGCAAGGGGTGGAGGGGGAGGAGTAGCGGTGTGTTATTATTGGTGGTAAAACTGTCCATAAATTGTTCATGCTCCTGTAAGTAACTCTTTCTATTTGCTTCATAAATAACTTCAATTAAATGGGCTGTTTCCACAAGCTGTAGATGGGTGGAATTCTTTGGTCTGTCATTGGTGACCTAGCTGGAGTAAAGAGACATTTATTCCCATCATCCTAGGGAATGTCACACAACAGTAATAATTTCTGGATATTAAATACCTATCAGATAAGTTAGGGGTGGTGTTGCCTGTCTGTCATTCCAGATCTCAGGAGCCTGAAACAAAGAATTTCCAGAGCTCAGAAGTTAACCAGCTTAGACAGTGTAGTGATTTGAATATGTTTGGCCCAGGGAGGTGTGGCCCTGTTGGAGTAGGTGTGTCATTGTGAGTATGGGCTTTAAGACCCTCATCCTAGCTGCCTGGAAGTCAGTCTTCTGCCAGCAGCCTTCAGATGAAGACGTAGAACTCACCCTCCTGCCCCACGCCTGCCTGGACGCTGCCATGCTCCCACCTTGATGATAATGGACTGAACCTCTGAACCTGTAAGCCAGTCCCAATTAAATGTTATCCTTGTAAGCGTTACCTTGGTCACGGTGTCTTTTCACAGCAGTAAAACCCTAACTAAGACAGACAGAATAGCAGGAGCAGGACCCCAGTTCAAACAAACGTGTATGAGAGAAAAAGAAGAGCTCCTGCCCATCAGAGGTAGTTTTTCATATTTTTTTAATAAAGGAATCATAATGTACTGAACATTTGTAGAACTCAGCAACTCACAAAGGGTCACTCAAAAAGGAGCACTTTAGAGACTAGAAAGCATCCTGGAGAGGCCTGTGGTTTTCCCACACTGTCCTGGCACCAGGGCAGTTTATGGCTCTCAAAACCACATTCTTCTCTCCATACCACTTTCCTCCAACAGGGGTATAGTGTGTGTTCTTGAAGACACGGGGAAGCATCTTCTTCACTGAATGCTCTGTCTTCTCTACTGTGGGAGCTACAGTACCCGTGCACTGTCTGAACTATCAGCTGTTGGCCTCAGAGTAAGTTTGCCCACCTGGTGCTAATCAGCACAGTGTAATGAATTGAATACACTAGCAATGTCTCTCAGCTCTCTTTTCCCCAGTTACCCTGCCTTTCAGTCTAAGGCCTTGTAGTTGCCAATGCTCTTGTCAATCTTTCTGACCTTTCCCCCACATTCCTCACACCATTGGTTGGCTGAGGATATGCTGATTATATTTTCAGGGCCTGCCAGAGAAGGCTACTAGAGCACATTGGAATGACTTTCTGGGCAGCCTCCTGGTAGAGAACATTTGCTTATCCAGATTTTGGACCTCACTAAGGTCTACTGGATCCAGGGGAGGTGTTGAAAGGCTGTGACAAGTGCTCGAGCTGGCCGACTGTACAGACAGTGGCTAGTTTGCCCAAGAAGGGACTTCCCACCCTCCCATGTTCTAAGTTGACATCTGCTGCTGTGCTGACTCACTTGGGGGTGGCTAGGGAATCTTGACCTCAAATTTATTGTCATTTAACCACTGTTGTGCCACAGAAAAACTCTAAAAGGGATCCAAGAAAAACTCTAAAAGGGATCCAAGAAAAACTCTAAATGGGATCCAAGAGTTACCTAAGTATCTGCCTTTGAGGCACCATGACAGAGAGACTTGAAGAACTGGATTCAAAAGTTAGCCTTGGTCATGGGGTGCTCCTAGATGAACTGGCCCAGGCTGGCTTAACTCAAAGGAAACTAATGGTGTTAGAGACAGGATATCACTATGCTGACCAGGCTGGCTTTAAGCTCATGGTGATCCTTCAGCCTCAGGATTCCAGCCATAATCATTGATCATATTAAGGATGTGTACTTTTTTTTTTTTAAAAAAAGAGGTTTATTTACTTTTATATATTTGAATACATTGTGGCTGTCTTCAGACACACCAAAAGAGGGCATTGGATCCCATTACAGATGGTTGTGAGCCACCATGTGGTTACTAAGAATTGAACTCAGGACCCTTGGAAGAGCAGTCAGTGCTCTTAACCACTGAGCCATCTGTCCAGTCCCCCAGGATGTGTTCTTTTTAGTCTGACTATTTTTTCAGCCTTCAGTATTGGCTTCCTCCTTGACACTGGGCCTGACAGTTCTTGGTCGCAAGATAATTCCTACTAAGGTCCCATCTATCAGAGCCACAGGCTTCTTTGTCACTGCAAGCCACAGAAATGTCTTACAACTAGTCAGCAAATAATTTGCTTCAGTTGACTCAACATAGGTCCTCAGGCTATTACTCCTGGACCTACGTTGGGTATATTTTGTTCTGCTGAGTTGTGAAGGGAGATATTGTGCTGATCAGTCAGACCTGCCCTAACCAAAATGGAAGCTACTGGCTCTGTGGGTCAGTTGAGCACTTGAACAGGGGCTGGTCTGAATTAATTTGCTTTACAAAGATGTAATACCAAATTCCAGGAATTTAACTCTCTCTGTGTGTATTGTTTTTGATGGTACTGGGGACTGAACTCAAGCTTCATACAAACTAAATAAGTGTTCTAGTACTCTACCACTGAGATACAACATCCTCAGTATCTTGGCAGCATCCTCAGCATCCTCAGCAGCATTCTCAGCATCTTCAGCAGCATCCTCAGCATCCTTAGCAGCATCCTCAGCAGCATCCTCAGCAGCATCCTCAGCAGCATCCTCAGCAGCATCCTCAGCAGCATCCTCAGCAGCATCCTCAGCAGCATCCTCAGCAGCAACCTCAGCATCCTCAGCAGCATCTTCAACATTCTTGGCAGCACCTCAGCAGCATCCTCAGCAGCATCCTCAGCAGCATCCTCAGCAGCATCTTCAACATTCTAGGCAGCACCTCAGCAGCATCTCCAGCAGCATCCTCAGCATCCCCAGCAGCATCCTCAGCAGCATCCTCAGCAGCAACCTCAGCATCCTCAGCAGCATCCTCAGCAGCATCCTCAGCAGCATCCTCAGCAGCATCTTCAGCATCCTCCTCATTATCATCATTGCATTTTATTTTTGATTTTGAGACAGGGTTGCCTGGATAGGCTTGCATGCCTTCTAACCCAGACAGACCATGGACTTGTGATTTCCCCTGCTGAAGGGACTCCTTCCTGAGTACAAGGCATAAGAGCCTGGACCACCATGTCTGGCTTTTAAAAATGATTTTTATGCTGACAACATGTTGAATAATTGTGTTTCTGTTTTTGTGTGTATGCATGTACACATGAGTGTGTTTTGAGACAGGGTTTCACTATTCAGCTCTGGAGGTCCTGGATCCACTATGTAGAGCAGGCTGGCCTTGAAATCACAGAGATCCACCTGCATATTGAAAACCTTAACAATATTTTTTTTTCGGAGCTGGGGACCGAACCCAGGGCCTTGCGGTTCCTAGGCAAGCACTCTACCACTGAGCTAAATCCCCAACCCCAAACCTTAACAATATTATACGTGTGACTGCTTTCTTTTTCTTTTTTGAGAACCTTGGCTCAAATTAGTTAGCCTATATTTCCAGAACGTGAAAGAC
The DNA here is from genome assembly GCF_021556685.1 of Rattus norvegicus. Taxonomy (NCBI): domain Eukaryota; kingdom Metazoa; phylum Chordata; class Mammalia; order Rodentia; family Muridae; genus Rattus; species Rattus norvegicus. The sequence goes on from NC_141541.1 coordinate 87,114,458, forward strand.
AGATTCCTGAATGAAATCCAAACCATGAGTTATTATAATAGTAATAGTAATAATAATAATTGTCATCATTGTTCTTGTTTTAGAAGAAAGACGTTTTTTACTTTAAAAGTAATCCAGTCCTTATCATAGCTACTTAGCAGAGAGAATGAGTGGAAGGTGGACAACATGGGGCCATTCATTTGTGAGCTATTTAAGTGGAAGTGTGCTGTGCTATGTATTGTGTGTAAAAGGGATTGCTGGCTGTGTAGGTGAGATAAGGCTTGCAGGCCTTTGAGTAGTGCAGATAAAGGATTGCAGATGCTGGAGAGATTCTGTTTTCTGTGGCAATGCAAGGCCTGAATAAGCTGAGCCTTGATGGTAGATGAAGTTTCCACAAAAGAAGCTGGATAAGCCAGTCGTGGTGGTATCACCTGGCGATCCCAGAACTTGGGAGGCCAATTCAAGGTCATCCTCAGCTACATAGCCAGTTTGAAGCTAGCCTGGTCTATATGAGATTGTGTTTCAGAACACAAAGCAAACCAAACCAAACCAAATAATACACAATAATAAATAATATAAATAATAAAAGAAGAGAGGAAAGTCTCAGGAGATGTTCAAAGCAATACAAAATGGAGAGTTTTCATTTGTTTGTTGTCAAGTAAACAATACTTTGTTTTGTCTTTGAGACAGGCTCTCAGAGAGCCCAGACTGGTCTGATACTAGTTTATAGCTGAAGCTGCCCTTGAATTACCAGCCCTCATTTTCCTCCCTCCCTGGTGCGATTACAGGAGTACGCTGCCATAGTCAGTTTCAACTGAGTGTTCCTTTAGCTGAGGCTGCAGGAGAAGAGAGAAGGAAGCTCTCCCACCAGCTATTATGTAGCTACTTCCTATAACAGAAACATTTCCAATTTACCAGAGTCAGAGAGTGCAGGACACTGACAAATTTCAGACAGCTCCCGAAACTTACAAGATTCATCAGGTGACTCCCCAAGTTTATATAAATTGTAACAGTGGTAGGGAAGGAGGTTCTTCAACCAGCCCAGCAGGCAGCAAGGCATACAGAACTCTTAGAATGCCACTTTTGGGAGTTGTTACCAGAACTGGAGCTGCCCTGTGCCTTCTGGGATGCATATGCCTTCAGTCATCTATGTTCCTGTACTAATCTCTGAGCCACACCAAACAACTTCTTTTTTTTTTTTTTTTTCTGGAGCTGGGAACCGAACCCAGGGCCTTGCACTTGCTAGGCAAGCGCTCTACCACTGAGCTAAATCCCCAATATTAGCAGCATGCAATAATTACATCCTAAGTTCTCAAGCAGAGGCAGTCTATTGCAAGGACCTTCTTTGCTGCCAGTTACCATAGGCTGTTTTAAGTTAGAAAACTGAATAGCAACACTGAATACTGTAGAGATGCACTTTGCTCAGTAATACTTGAGTTGTTGCAATATTTGATTATCCATTTGGTTGTTACAGAAAAATTCTTAACTGTAATTGATGGTTGTTGCCGTAATAGTATATTGCCTGTATTTCTACCTCTAGTAATGGGCTTTATGTGCTAGATTTTAATATCCTTGAGCCTGGGCAAGTGCACAAGTCTTTTTAAAAGAAACATGGTTTACTTGCACAAAACAGATCAGTTTGAGAGATCATTAATGCCCTTGAAGTGGTTATTGTGGGTGTGAAACAAATGGTGAGAATTTGAATTGGTCCCTCTTACTATAGTATTGAAATTAAGTCTACTTAATTTATCAAGTCATGTTCATGCCCTGATTTTATATACTTGTATCTATCAATAAACATTGTGATACTTGATGTAGTTGTACATGAAAAAAAAAAAAACCAACCTCTTAAACTCTGCTTCAGTCACACCTGGGAGAAATTGTTCCTCTGGTCTCTTTTATAGTCCATTAGGGCACCAGAAAAAAAAATCACAGAACCCTAATTAAGAGTCTTAAAGCAATGATGTGAACCTAGTGGTAGTCTTATTCTGGGATGGCTCTGGGGAACATTTATTTGAGGCATGCCCTGCAGTAAACACATTTTAGTACATCAGCTAAGGATCCTAATTGAGTGAATTTGACCTTCCTTCCTTCCTTTCTTTCTTTCTTTCTCTCTTTCTTTCTCTCTCTCTCTCTCTCTCTCTTTCTTTCTTTCTTTCTATTTTTAAAAATTACTTATGTATGTAAGTTCACTGTAGCTCTCTTCAGACATACCAAAAGAGGGCATAGATCCTAGTACACATGGTTGTGAGCCACCCTGTGGTTGGTGGGAATTAAACTCAGGACCATTGGAAGAGCACTCAGTGCTCTTAACTGCTGAGCCATTTCTCCAGGCTAAGTTTGGCCTTTCTTAGGAAGCATTCAGAGGCTGGGTGAGCATAATGCAGTTTTGGTAGTATACTGGCTTCTGTTCCCACCTTTGATGTTTGGACAGTTTCAAATTCCCATGTGTGAAATGAGAATAATGACAAGACTTGCTTCCTAGAGATATTTTGAGGATTTAATGAGTTATGCTTGTAAAGTTCTTAAACACATACTATCCACATAGAGTATGTGTTATAAAGTTTATGTTGACAGCTAGGCATAGTGGTACAGACCTTCAACAAATCTCAGCACTCAGGAGGCAGCCGCAGGATGCTCAGTGAATTTGAGCTTATCCTGTCTACACTGTAGCCAGTTAGGTCTACATGGTGAGACTTTGTATCAAAAACATTTTCTTTTGTTGTCGAGGAAAAAAAAATGGTCTGTTATTGCTAACTACATACATCTAGGCAGCTAGAAAGTTACAGGAAAGCATATCTAATTTCCCTAAACACTATAGGCTTGTAATAATCATAGGTAAGCCTGGTGTGGTGACACAGGTTTGTAATATCAGTACTTGGGAGAGGGAAGCAGAGAGACCATAAATTCTAGGGTAAAAGAAAGACAGTGGTGCCAGGTGGTGGTGGTGGTACCTTTAATCACAGCACTCAGGTAGCAGAAGGAGGCTGATCTTTTAGTTTAAGGCCATCCTGGTATTCAGAGTGAGATCCATGATAGCTAGGGCTACACAGAGAAAACCTGCCTCAATAATAAAACAACAACAACAACAAGAACCCAGGAGCACCAACCCCAGGGTGTCTTCACTCTCAGTGGACCCTCTTTCATACGTCTCTAATTAAGGAAATGCCCTACAGGTTTGGCTACAGCCTGATCTGGAAGCATTTTCTCAATTGAGGGTCCCTCCTCTCAGATGACTATAGCTTGTGTCAAGTTGCCGTAAAAGGATCCGGCATGATGCTGTATCAAGGAAATAAGACAAGGATAGATACAACAGAAAATCCGATGTTCTTCTCAATCAAACCACCACACACATAAAATAAATGTAAATAAATTAAAATCTGGGTTTAGTTGGTAAACCACGTGGCCATATCTTCTCTAGAAGACAGGGAGAGGTGATGAAGTTAATGCCTACCAGGGTATCCAGAATTGATGGTGTATTGTAGGTTTTAGTATCCACAGAGACCTGAAAAAGCAGCTTTTTATTTGGAAGGCACCCTGACTTGAGTACTTGTGAGCTGAGCCTGAGTACCTGTGAGCTGTTGTGCTAAGACACTAGGGGACAGGAACACTGGCCATGAAGAGTCTGCCTGAAGGCAGATAGATCCTCCTTTCCCTAGCAGAGATTGTGTTAGAGTGAGCCGGGAAGCCTGGGCTCAAATTACACAGGGTCCAAGCAGTGCTGGGAAGACAATAGCAGCCCTAGGGGGATTAGGGACATTCCTAGAAATATTCAGAGTCAGCCTGGACCTTTCTTCATGCACACTGGCAGATGCTCTGGTACAAGAAAAGCTATCACTTAACAGGTTCTGTTGGCATTTCTCCCTTTTCTTTAAACCCATCCCCTGCCCTTTAAGATAAGGTTTCACTCTGTAGCCTGGGCTGTCCTGGACCAGACTGGTCTTGAACTCAAGGAGATCTGCCTGCCTCTGCCTCCTGGGTGCTGTGATTAAAGCTGTAAGTCACCATGGACTGGCTAAATTAACTCTTTTTGAGCCTGGATCTTGCTATCTACCAAGGCTGGCCTAGGACTATGTAGTCTAAGAGGAGGTTGAGCGAGCACGCCTCCCTTCTCTGCTTCACAAGTCCTGGATTACAGGACTTCCACCGTGACTGGCCTCTATTGATTTTCTGTATTGGCCGTAGCCTCTCTATTCCTTGAGAGTTCTGCAGGAGAAATCCCCCCCCCCCCCCGAGGCAGCAAATTCTCTATTAAACAATTGACTGCATTTTTAAGAAATCTCCTTCTAACTTCCAGACCTGAGCCAACCTTTTCTGAAGTCACTGTTTCTGGCAGAAAAACCAATTCAGAACTGAGATCCATGCTGGCCTTCCGCTATAGTGGGAAGTTCATGCTTGGAACCGAGCCAAAGGTTTCGGAGGCGGAGCTCTTGATTTAGTTCCGTGTTGACACAGGGTTTCTATTTGTAGTCCAGGCTAGCCACAGACTTGCCGTTTTCTAACTTCACCCCTTTACATGTTGGTATTACAGACATATGCAACCATACCAGGCTCTTACTCTGTGCTTGGTGCCCTACAGGTTTGGTTGATCTCAGACTCACTATGTAGTTGAGGATAACTTTAAACTCCTGATCCTTAGAGTTGGGATTAAAGACCGGGTCTATGTAGTCTGGGCTGGAATTTGCTATGTACACTAGACTGCCCTGGAATCCACAGAGATCTGCCTGCTTCTGCCTTCCTAGTGCTGGGATTAAAAACATGGGTCAATGTTAGGCCTGAGAAAAAAAACATTTCGACGACTGTCTGATTAAAGCAAGCTGTATTTAGACGGTGGACTTTCCCTAAGTTTGGGTTTCAGAGAGCATCCCTTCCAGGGCTTTTGAGGTCTCTTAGATGAGGAAGGGTTAGGGCTGATAGGCTGGAGAGATGGCTCAGCCGTTAAGAGCACCGCCTGCTCTTCCAGAGGTCCTGAGTTCAATTCCCAGCAACCACATGGTGGCTCACAACCATCTGTAAAGAGATCCGATTCCCTCTTCTGGTGTGTCTGAAGACAGCTACAGTGTACTTATATATAATAAATGAATAAATCTTTAAAAAAAAACAAAAACAGGGGTTGGGGATTTAGCTCAGCGGTAGAGCGCTTGCCTAGCAAGCGCAAGGCCCTGGGTTCCGTCCCCAGCTCCGGAAAAAAACAAAAAACAAAAAACAGCTGTCTAGATAATCAGCTTTTAGCCCCTGGACATAAGGGGGGTGCTGGTGGTGGAGTGGGGCGGCTCAGGACTAAAAGCTTCCTGTGGGGTAACTACGTGCAAGAATACATCTCATGGAAGGGGAATCGTCACGATATCTGGAAAAACATATTTTTATAGGGCAAAAGGGCAATCATATATCACAGATTCAGGGGTTTCAAGGCAAAGGGGTGGGTATACAATCATAGAATAACAAGTTCAGCACAGGTTGAAAAACATGGTTTGTAGGATACATTAGGCTTAGGAAACAAATTTATTCTTGTAAGGTGTGGAGACTTGATAACAATGCGGCTCTTTAACAACAACAATGTGGCTCTTGGTTTAGTTTTAAAGTCACCGCACCGGGCCGGAATTGCAGTTAGGAGCTATCATTGCCTTTTAGAATGGAAATGGAGACGCAAGGGTCAAGAAAGTCTTTGCCTCGTGACACTGCTGCCTCCAGCGGCCAGAGGCGGGAGCGCGGGCGGGTGAGGTCGGGGGCTCCCCAGACCGCAGTGACTTTCCACTGAGACGTGCGGCTGAGCCCTTTTTAAATGCCTTTCTTTGCACGTGGTCGCTGTGAGTCATCCCCTTTCTCTAGACAAAGAAATCTAGGTTTTGCTAATCAGGTTCCCGGGAGTCCGCTAAGGCGTGAGTCAAACTCGTGCTTCCGGAGCGCTGTAAGCGCTTGCTCCTCCCCCCAGGGGAAACGCCCGCTGCCCCGGTGCAAATCCGAGTTTCTGTGGGTCCGGGGCCAAAAGATTCACGCGGAAAGGGAGTGCGGCAGGGAAATTGTCGTAGGCTTCAGAAGAGAAGAGCGTTTGTGCGCTTTAAAAATCGTTCTCTAAAAATCATAGCATTGCTTCACTGGACAGGCGTGATGGCTCCATGGCTCCGAGGGTCAAGGAGTTTGTATCAAGCCTCGGTTCAGTCCCTTGGGAAGGCAGAAACCGAAAACCGGTTTCAATAAGCTGTCCTCTGACCTTTCACACACGGATTTAAAACAATAAATTAAATTAAAATAAATAAATAAGCAAACGAATGAGTGGATGAGTGAATGAATGTCTGGGCGTGGTGTGGCGCGCTTGTAATCCCAGCACTTGCCGGGTGGAGGCAGAAGGATCAAGGCCAGCCGTTATTACATAGCCAGTTTGAGGCCAGTTTGAATTTCATGAGACTGTCTCAAAATAGAAAACCGCGGTTATTTAAGAAAACATATTAAAGAATAATGGGTTTATACTGAGGTAAGGGAGTGCAGGAAGAGGCCGAGCTGAGAGACAAACTCCAGGGAAGTAAATGTGGGCCATTTGGCAAGGCCCGTGGCTGATGTGAATATCAACAAGTGCCACTTTGTCCCACAGTGCCACTTTACAGCCCAGCCAAACCGGTGATGCCTGAGGGTGCAGGCACTTGAAGCCCAGCGCCAGAGAGGCCTGCTTTGGCGTTCTTAGCTGTTAGTCAGTTCCAGATTGATGCCGATTTTTTCCCCCCTGATTGATTTTTCTTTTTAATTTCCAAACATTTTAGTTAAATAAAGGACTCCTGGTGGCACAGGCCTGAGGTCTTGGCACGTGAGGTGGAAGCAGGAAGGTCAGAGACTGAAGGGCAGCCTTGGATGTAGGAGTCTCTGTCTCAACAAGATTAAATGAGGGGTTGGGGATTTAGCTCAGTGGTAGAGCGCTTGCCTAGCAAGCGCAAGGCCCTGGGTTTGGTCCCCAGCTCCGAAAAAAAGAAAAAGAAAAAAAAAAAAAAAGATTAAATGAAAATCCAGAAGAGAAAAACAAACAAAAAACCTAATCCCTCCCTCCCTCTCCACAGATGCTGTTAACGTTTTGTTTGCTCTGTGTCCATAGTTTTTGTTTTGGTAATACAGAATGTCTACACTTGAGTGTTCATACTAGCATTATTAAAAAAAAAAAAACCTTTTAAATTACATTGTGTGTGTGTCTGCGCATGCACGCGCCTTCATACTCGGAAGCACACCTCGGAAAGAGTCTGGAGGTCAGAGAACAATTTGTGAGACTCCCTCCTCTCATGGTGCCTGGGACGGAACGCAGGTTTTACAGCAAATATCTTTACTGAATTATCTCTTATCCCCTCCCACCAGCTTTGTTAACAACTTTCTCAAACTAGAGTAACCTGAGTATGTCCGTCAAGGTATATGTGGATAAAATTGGCATGACAGGCTGGGGTACTGGGACAGGCTGTGCCATTAAGATCCTGTGAGAAAGATGCCAGCCATGATGGATCTGGTCCTAAAGGATTCCATCACACCAGCTGTCCACCACAGCAAATCCGCAGACAGGGAAGATGAGTAGGCACCCGAGAAAGGAAAGGGAAGCCAGGGAGTGCTGGACAGGGTGGGGCTTCTGTCTGTAGCACTGAAGTGTGCCAGAATTAGAAATCTGATAGCTGTGTACCCTGGGACTGTAAGAAAAGCCACTGAATTCTGCACTGTGTGTGTGGTGCTGGGCTTGTACCAGACAGTGCTATCCCCATGCCAGACAGGCATTCTGCCCCGAGCCACACCCCCGATTTTAGCTATACACCTTTTTCAAATTTATTTATTTATTTTATGTATACGAGTACACTGTAGCTGTCTTCAGACACCAGAAGAGGGCATCGGATCCCATTACAGATGGTTGTGAGCTACCATGTGGTTGCTGGGAATTGAACTCATGACCTCTGGAAGAGCCCTCAGCGCTCTTAACTGCTGAGCCGTCTCTCCAACCCAGCTCTGCACTTTCAAAAGTTGAGTTGGTGGTATGTGAATTAAATCTCAGTAGTCGTTATAAAAAGTATCACTGTAATAGATCATGGCTAGTCCTTCAATATCCCTAATAGCTGTTCTTCTGTAACATTTTTATGTCTTTAATTACCAAAAATAATTCATATGCCTTGTAAAATATTAAGCAGAGGAAAGAAAATTAGGAAGCTTTTTCTCCCTGCCCAGCTGGAAGAAACACTGAAAATCCCAGAGACACAGCTCTTCCAACAAAGCCACACCTCCTACTATATCCAACAGTCCACTGAGAACCAAACATTCAGATCCGTGAGCCTGTGGGGAACATTCCCATTGAAAGTAACGCAGGATACGGCCACTTAGTCACACCCCACTCTCATTATTTATTTAGTTTTGTTCTGATGTAGGGTCTCACCAAATAGCTCTGGCTAGCCTGGGACCTGCTATGTGAACCAGACTGACTGGAAACTTACTGCAGTCCTCTTGCCCCCTTCCTTCCTGAGTGGGTCTCCTGCAGTGCCAGGGTTAAAGGCCTGTGCCACCCTGTCCCCTCCCTGTCCCACCAGCTCCTCCCTCAGTCTTTTTATTTTCCATTCCTCCCCCCTCACTCCCCTTCTGCCCCTCTAAAACATTTATTACTTCCTCTCATTTATGTGGGTGCCTTGGAAAGCTATCACATTTGTACAGCTTTAGAAACACTCAGTTGGGGTTGTACGCGCCTCTGATCCCCCACCTGACTGAGGTGGACTCAGGAGCTCACTATCAGGCTCTGTTACAGAGTGAAGTGGAGACAGACTTGGGCTACAGGAGACAGACCCTGTCTCAAAAACAAAGCAAAGCAAACAATCCAAAACCCAACAAAGTAAAACAAAACAAAACAAAACAAAAAACCCCAACAATTGGGGTTGGGGATTTAGCTCAGTGGTAGAGCGCTTGCCTAGGAAGCTCAAGGCCCTGGGTTCGGTCCCCAGCTCCGAAAAAAAAGAACCAAAAAAAAAAAACCCCCAACAATTATGACACCACCAAAGAGCTGTGCAATGGTTCAGCAAGTGAGGGTGCTCTCTGCCCACCCCTAAACCTGACAGTTGTATGGTTGAAGATCATCCACCACTGTATACCTGCTCTCACCTCATAAGTAAATATGATTTAAAAAAAAAAACTGGAGAGAATGTTCAGCCATTAAAGGCTAAGCTGACAACCAAAACATCAAAAAAAAAAAAAAAAAAAAAAAAAAGACAAAACAAAAAACTTCGCAGCCCTCAAACAAATAAAACTTTCCCAGCACTTGGAAGGTAGAGCTGGAGGACTGCTGTAAGTACAAGGGCATCCTGGTCTACATAGCAACTTCCAGGCCAACCAGAGCTATATGGGGAAATATTGTCACAAACAGACAGACAGACAGACAGACAGACAGACAAATGCAAAGCTGTTGTTGGATGCTGGTAAGCCCCCGGGAGTACGAGACAGGAGAAATGCTGCAAGTCACTGAAAATGAGTCTAGCCAGGGCTATCAAGTGAGTTTTAGGTTGGCCTGGGCTACAGAGTAAGACCTGTCTCAAAACATTCTTTTGAAAGTGATAGTTTATCATAACACTTTTTACTCAATATTTTTGAGGTCTTTGCATTTTCTTAATTTATGTTGTTTCTTAGTAAACATGGCATTCAACTTTCGTTGCCACGATGCTGAACCCCTGTGGGCTGCCTTTACCTCTGTCACAGTAAGCACGAACCAACGCAAGAATCACTCGGGGCATACAGTCAGGTTTGGGGCATCTTCAAGACTCCTTTAAATAGTTTAGACTGGGACCTCTCGCACTGATAAGAAGTGGCAAGCTCTCTTCTACTCTGTTATCCATTAACTCAGCGGTACCTTTGGGTGACCAGGAGTGTTAATGACCTATTGAACTTCGTTTTCCCTTAGCTCTCTGACCCTTGTGATCTGTGTTGAAAGAAATCACATGTAATTTACATGGAGCACAGTGTAAAAGGCAGTGCTTATTAGAAGAAATGAGACACTAGACAAATAACTCTGGTATGTGGTCAAAGGGGAACACTTGAATGGGGTGTAAGTGACCAGTGGCCAGAGAGACCAGTATGCTTAGGTGGGTTAAATACTGTTGATCAGATTCTCTAGAACGGACAAACTTCCTAAGGGGTTGTTCCCCAAGGACTCCCCCACCCCTCCATTTCTCCCGACTCACTATATAGCTATCAATAGCCTCGGACTCCTTATTAGCCCAGGCTAACTTCAAAGTTGCAGACTTTGAGATTATGGACCAGGTCTTTTTATGGACCAACTCCTTTGCTCACCCTAGGTTTTAAAAAGTGGTCTAATGTAGCCCAGAATGGCCTTGAACTCACGAAGTGGTCGAGAACGTTGTTTTTGAATGCATGATCCAATCCTCCTGGCTCTGTCCTGGGGTGACAGACTTGCACCACCACTGCCTGCTCTCCTAGATTAACTATTAAGGAAGTAAACAATGATATACACCACCACCCCACCCCACCCTGCCACACACACATACACACACACACACACACACACACACACACACACACACACACAAAGATTCGGGTTAAATAGTCACATAATAAGTTGTTAGGAAGTTTAGAATGTTAAGCTTCCATCACAGCTGCTACACAAACGCATTCTTTTTTTTTTTTTTTTTTTTTTTCGGAGCTGGGGACCGAACCCAGGGCCTTGCGCTTGCTAGGCATGCGCTCTACCACTGAGCTAAATCCCCAACCCTCACAAACGCATTCTTGAGCACTAAAAGGCACTGCTATCAATCTCAACGAAACTCAGACTGCCGAGGGAAAGTACAAAACGCTGTAGAGCAGGGTTGTTCGCAGTGAACTGAGAGAAAACGCGACCAATACACATGCATGTTGGAAAAAGCTAGGATGTTTCAGCTATTCAGCCTAAAAATACAATCCTGTGTCTGTATGTGGGTATTGATTAACCTGTTAGCCCCTAGGGCCAGAGGGTAGTTAGTCTCTGTGGGCTCTGGGCCTATTGCGCAAGGTCTGCTGCACGCGGGCTGGCAGTGGGGTGGAACCTGTTTCCTCCTCTCCAGCCTCCGGTTAAACCCAGGGCTAACGGACACCTGGAAAATCACTAGTGTTCTTCCTCAAGGAGGGAAAGTCGCGGCTCTTCACATCTTTCCATCTTGCCCTCTATGGCCGAACATCTGGAAATATTTCCTGTGATTTCCTTTAGAGGGAAAACCTACAACTAGCTGCCTGTACAGTCCACAGCCGCTCTGAGACAGAGAGGCATCTACATTTACCTGTCTACGAGCAAGTTTAATTCTTCGGCGGAAGTGACGCATTTGTACGACTTCCTTATACGAGGCTGGGACAAGCTTCTGCTGAGAGGAAGCAGACTACTTCCCAGCATTTGTCCTGCATTCAGATTTATTTAGCTTTTATTTTCTGGAACAGGGTCTCATGTAGCCCAGGCTGGCCTCAAACTGAATGTGTAGCTAAGGATGCTATTGAACTGACCATCTTGCCCCCACCTCCTGATCGTTGGGCCTGGATTACAGGTTCAGGCCACCGCCAGTACTCACACCTGGCTCACTTAAATTTGTCATCAGTTTTGTTTTGTTTTGTTTTCTCTCTCTCTATTTGAGAGAGTTTTATTTGTAATAGTTTGATGTGGTCCTAAACAAGTCAGAAAGTCTGCTTTTGCAACAGGTGTTCAATTCAAGAGATGACCAAAGTCTGGAGAAAGAGAGACAAGGGCTAAAACAAACTACTGACTGTGGTGTTTGTCTAAGTTATTTTCATAGGCCTGGTTGTCAAGGTCATGTGGCAACTCGTTGCCATGCGGTTTCATTGCTGGGTGCATGACAAAGTTTTGTACGGAAGTTTTCAAAGGTTGGAATTTATGAAGAGTTTGGAAGCCAGGCATGGTGGTTCCTGCCTGTAAACACCAGCAACTGGGAGGCTGGAGTAGGAGGATTGCCTAGGGGTCAAGGCTAGCCTGGGCTACATAATGAGTTATAGGTCACTCTGAGACACAGACTAAGCTGCTGTAACAAAGAAATGAACATCCCTCCCCAAATGTTTAATAAATAAAAACATAAGCCCCATGGGGGGAAAAAGAAGTTGCATTTTTCCCCTCTTTTGGGTCCTTGTGCAAAGAACAACTGCTTGGTGCCTAATAAATGCTCAAAAAAATATAGCTAGGTCCTTTGTGAAACATTTTGACTATATAGAACTAAGCCATTCCGAAATATTTTCAAGCCCCTTTACCAATTGAACCCAATGGGAAAATTGGGTTCAGTATTTGGGGAAATCCCAGAACTTGGTAGGCAGGGGCAGGACGTCTGGAACTCAGTCATGCTTGACTACCCGGTGAGTTGGAAGCCAGCCTTAGCCATGTGAGCATCTCAAAAAACAAACCAAAGAAACATCCCTTCCCATGGGAAAAAACAAACAAAACAAACAACAAAACAGAAACCTAATATTTGTCACTTTCACGGGTTTCTGTTGCTTGAGACAAGGTCTCAGTCTCTTTTGTAGCTCGGCTGTCTTGCATCTTACGATGTTTCAGGCTAGCCTAAACCTCCCAGAGATAAACCTACCGAAGGCTGTGCTTCTCACACCGGGCTAGACCAATCCTTATCCATTCCAGTGGGAACCAAAGTCACAGCTTTTAGGCATTTATTTCTGTGTTGCTGGGGATGGAGGCAGGGTGTTGTACATGCGAGGCAAGTGATCCACCAGTGAGCTACGTCCAGCCCTGGCCACAGATTCGTAGGATTGGTGAAAAGGTAAAAACAAAACAAAACAAAACTTCAGACTTGCATTAGTGTTTTGCCTACATGTATGTCTGTGTGAGGGTGTCAGATCCTCTGGAAATGACGTTACAGATGGTTGTGAGCTGCCCTGTGGGTATGGGGAATTGAACATGGGCTCTCTGGAAGAGCAGCAAATGTTCTCAACTGCTAAGCCATCTCTCCAGTCCCACAGTTTGCTTTTTAAATGCAGTCTGTGAAGCCTAGTGGCCTATCCTCTCTCCACACAGGTAGCCATAATTTCTTCTTTCCTGTTATTTAGAGATATTCTGCAAATAGATTTCTTATGTTTCCAGGACATGTTATTTTTATTTCAAATCTAGAGAGGGCCTGTAATTATTTTTGAGGTAGAAAAGAGGAAGAATCAGTGATAGAGTCAGCAAATGAAAGAAGAATTATTAAAGTCGGTCCTTGGACAAGGTGGGGAAGGATCAGTTGGTGAGGAAGATATATATATATATATATATATATTTGGAGACAGGGCCTTAATATGTACTTAATATGTAGCATTGTCTGGCCTTGAACTCAAGATTCTTTTGCTTCAACCAACCTACAGAATACTGGGATCCCAGGTGTGTCACCCTGGTGCATGCTGTCTCCTCTCGCTCTCTCTCTCTCTTCCTTGAGACAGGGTTTCTGTCCTGCAACTCACTGCAACTCACTCTGTAGACCAGGCTGGTGTTGGGATTAAAACTGTGCACCACCAAGCCCGGTAGCTGGCAGGTTCTTCAGAGAGAAGGTTGGACTCATTTTTAGAACTAGGAAGGGAGGGCAGAAAGTTGGCAATAGAGACCCCCTCAACAGTTGTCTGGATAAACCTTGGTTCTCCGGAGCGTCCAGCTAGTGTCCCATGTGCTGCGTCTCCAGGGAGATTGGAGATTTCTGACGATGTCCCAGGTTGGAGCAGAGATGCGTTTGAAGCTGGAAGGATGGTTTCCAGAGGAAGCAGAAAAGATGTAAAACTGTCACTGTGGACAGAACAGTGGGATACAAAGATGACCGCAGAGGGATCTGATGGCTCAGACATTAGAGGCACTGGCTGGTCTAGTAGAGGGACTGGGTTTAATTCCCAGCACCCACATGGCAGCCCATACCTAACTATAACTGTGTTCTTGGGGAGCTGATGATCATTTCTGGCCTCCTTGGGAAGCAAAGAATGAAGATGTTGTACAAATGTACCTGTAGGCAAAACATCATACACATAAAATAAAATAAATTAGAAGCACAAAAATTTAATGCAAAAGGATTTATTTTGATGATTTATAAAAAAAAGTCACATGGCAACTTAATACTCTATTTACAAATTAAAAACAAATTTATATAAATGTATTTACATCATACATTAACATTCATTAGTTAAAATGCTACAGATAAGTGTTGAACACATACAACAAAACATCTGGCAGGTGTTCAATCCTTGGATTGTTTTTTTCTTTCTTCTTTTTTTTTTTTTGAGTAACAGCTCGGGCAGTCCTGGAACTCCCTTTATAGACCAGACTGGCCTTGAAGTTGCCCCTGCCTCCCAAGTTCTGGGATTAAAGGCATGAGCCACCACACAGACCAGGGACCTCTTACAGTATGCCTAACAACCAGGAAACTCTGGTCAGAGGAAGCTGCATGATTTACCAGCTTTGGGTGCCCAGTCATTTACCTCCATTTTGCTGTTGGACAGACCACAGTCCTATGTAAGTGTTCTACCACTGAGCCAATCCCCTGGCCCTGAAAGTCACTTTAAACTGTGACCAGAAGCATAAATCAAGACAGACTGAGGGAAAGACATTTAAATAAGTTCTTTTTTTTTTTTTTTGGTTCTTTTTTTCGGAGCTGGGGACCGAACCTAGGGCCTTGCGCTTCCTAGGCAAGCGCTCTACCACTGAGCTAAATCCCCAACCCCAATAAGTTCTAACGTAGCCAGAAAAACCTGCATGTGAACATTTATTCTGACTCACATAGCAGTCATTTTATCGAGGATGTTCTCTGTGATTGACTGGGTATCACGATTCTGCTTTGTAGATCACCTTCCAGTAGCAGGCCTGGGTGCTGCCAAGGCTGGCTGGCAGTGTCAAGACAGTAGCTGGGGATCCCACCGCTCCAGTCCACTTAGGGCTTTATCTACACATTAACAGCCACGGGGGAAGAGTGTCAGCCAAATGCTGTCACTGGCCCTGCACTTGGAAGCCACCCCATGAGTGCTGGGCATTCCAGCCCTGCGGTCAGGGAGGGGGTGCTTGGCAGCTGCCTGGGCACGGGGCCTTCAGTGCGGGTACCAGGCCAACTCTTACTGTGGCTGGCAGCTTTACGGAGATGTTATTGAGATCTATGTGTTAGGGAGAGTTGGCAACCATTTTTTATAAGGGAGGTAGACAAAAACAGGTATTTAGCAAGAGCTGAGACGATTTATCTAATTTAATTAAACAAGTGTGTGTGTGTGTGTGTGTGTGTGTGTGTGTGTGTGTGTTCCACTTCAGCTTCATTTCCTACGCCCTTACCTTTTTATTATGCTGCCTTACTTGCAGCCTGGTGTGTGAACCCAAGTGTAAGGTCTGGCAGATATATTAGTGATAATTAAAACCAGCTCATTTTAAATGATCTTGGAACCAGTAACATTTCATGATTACCTTACAAATATAAGTACTATTTTTTCCTCACATAGAATGCTTATTATGCAATCAAAGGCACTTTCAGTTTCCATGATAAATAAAAATATATTAATTATTGTCGTCTTCAGTTTCCGTGTCCGTGGTGGTCACTGAGAGCCCAGTTCTGCACCTCTCCTTTGGCAAACAGTGTGAAGAAAATGGCGCCGAACACGTTAATAGCAGCAGCGATACAGAAGACAGTCTGCCATTCCTTAATAGTGTTCTGGACAAGGAAAGAGGAGGCGAAGGGAAAAAATGTTTGTATAAAAAGGATGCAATTCCAAGGCTGTGAGAATAGAAATATTCACAAATGTCTGTGCTTGGAGCAAAGCAAAACCTGTCAGTGGAGGACTGGTGTGAAACGTTTCTTCAGTCCACTATCAACTGACCATGAGGGCGAGCCGGCTAATACAGACATGAGCAACAGAGTGCAGGCTGATGACGCTGTTTCTATAAAAAGCCCAGACAAAGCTAATGGCTGCTGCCCTCAGTGGTGAGGGATGGATGGACTCAGGCATTGGGGCAGGTGCCTCTACCCACTGAACCACCTTGATGAGCCAGCACTGTCTCCATAGCTGGCCTGGTCAATGTACTGAGCCCCAGGCTGAAGATTTTCATTTAATTCCACCCTTCTGCCTAACCCCCAAACAGTGTTCTCTGAAAGCAGTATGCTTTTTTTCTCTTGTGCTGAGATTACGGATATTATAACTGCTCCATTATGCCCAGTTTTATGCTGGGAATCAAACCCAGGGTTTCCTGCATTCCTCTAGGAACCTCCTCTAACGTGCACACAGTACACTTCTGTAGTCACTAAGGCACGTCCTTTTCCAATCACTGACTCACAGTCCCACCCAATAAAGCAGCAGCTTTCACCATCAACTTTATTTTACTTTATATTTTTGACACAAAAAATTTCATAAAAGTCAGGATGGTTGGCTCAGTGCTTAAGAACATTCACTCTTCCTGTGTAGCAAACCTGGGTTTGGTTTCTAGAACCTACACAATGGCTAACAAGCACTCACACGCTGCCTAACACCGATAGAGCCCGAGGCCCTCTTTAGGCTCTTTTGGGCACTGCAAACATTCAGTTTAGTCATAAACTGACATAACATTCAGACAAAACATCCAAATAAACATTAAAAAAAAAACTCATAATTTTATCATTACAGTAAACTCAATCTGACACAGATGTGAAACTTCCAAATATTTTTAGTTTAAAAGCCAAATTTCTACTTACATCAGGGGTCAGACTTTTAGCAATGATGGGCCCAATCATTCCGGGAATGGTGGCAAACGTGTTTGTGATGCCCAGGAGGATGCCGGCATACCTGGGGAGAGAGTTTCCCGGAGGGAGGCTTGTGTTAAAGGGTAGCTCCTTTTACAGACACTCCTCCATTCTCGGCCTGTGCTGAGACATTCTGTCTCTATGAAATGACTCACAGGATTTTATATTTGGAAAAACCTGGGGTTGGGGATTTAGCTCAGTGGTAGAGCGCTTGCCTAGGAAGCGCAAGGCCCTGGGTTCGGTCCCCAGTTCCGGAAAAAAAAAGAACCAAAAAAAAAAAAAAAAAAAAAAACCAAAAAACAAAACAAAACAAAAAAAAACAAAAACGAAAAACGAAAAACCTTGCATGTAGTTTTTCTTTTCTTTCCTTTCCTTCTTTCTTTCATGAGACAGGGTCTCTCTGTGTTCTGGGACTCATTACTGTAAACAAGGCTTGCCTAAGACTCACAGAGATCTGCCTGCCTCCGCCTTACGAGTGTTGGGATTAAAGGCAAGAACTACCAATGTCTGTCTGTAGTTAGATAAAGTCCAGGGGGACCTGTGCCTGAGCAAAGAAATCAACCTTAGAGGCAAGGTGGGTCAGTGGCAGAGCCTTTTGTAAGATTGGCTACACTGGGTTAGAAATAAAAATAAATGACCAGAAAGGCCCATAAAACAGCACTTGTGGTAACAGGTCTGCTAATATGATTCCTCTTATTAGAGAACTTTGTTAACCTCGTCTCTGGATCTATCAGGAGCTTAAAAGAGAAAACTTTGTATTGGGGCATGGTGGGGGCACAGTGGGACACAGTGTGGCATGGAGGGGCACACCTTTAACCCCAGCAATAGCGAGGTGAAGAGAGAGGAAGGTCGGGAGGATCAAGAGTGTAAGGCAAGCCTTGGCTACCTATCAAGTTTGAGGTTAGCCTGGGCTCCCTAATATCCTATTTTAAAGCAAGAAAGGAACAAATCATGTGTTGGGGGTGCGGCAGAGCCCTTGTGCAGTGTCCTGCATTCCAGTGTCCTGCATTCCTTCAGTCTCTAGCATCTAAAAAGCTACTTCCTGTGACAAAACTGAATTTAAAAAATTTAAAATTTATATTTGTGTGCGTGTGTGTGCGTGTGTGTGTGCATGCACATGTGTGTGTACGCCACATCATGCTAGCTTGGGTCAGAGGGCAACTTTTGGGACTTGGTTCTCTCTTTCTACCATGTGTGTTTCAGGGCTCAAATTCAGGTCACCATGCTTAGTGGCAAGCTTTTTACCCATGGAACCATTTCTTTTCTTCTTTCTCTCCTTCCTTCCTTCCTTCTTTATTTTCTTTCTTTTCTTTTTTTTTTTTTGAGACAGGGTTTCTCTGTAGCTCTGTAGCAAGCTGGCCTTATCCGCCCACTCTGCCTCTTGTGTGCTGGGATCAGAGACATGCGCCATCACCGCCCAGTGCTACAGAACAATTTCAACAGTTTTCTTAATTAAAAAATTTGAAAATTATATAGACAAGAAAAAAAATTAAGAAAGTAAAAGTCTATAATTCTTTCATTTAGAGATAACCATCTAATTAGCACCTTGGTAAATATACTCATTACTGGTGTGTGCTTATATTTCCAAGTATGTAATTAGACATGAGATCACATTAAATATACAATTTCGCAACTCACTTGTTTCACTAATTACATATTTGCTGACATGTAAATCTTCACACATTGTCCTAGTACTCATGTTAGGTCTACTCTATACATTGGCAGACAGACTTTTTAATAAGCTGGGGAAACTTTCTCAAATGCAGAGATTTATTTTAAGGGTAAATCTTAGGGAATCAGATATTCTTTTTGTTGTTGTTTTTCCTGTTTTAAAAATTTTCCATTTATTGATTATTGATTGATTCACTTTACACCCTGATTGTAGTCCTCCCTCTCACACAGCCCCTCCTCTGGAATCAGATATTTTCATCAATGCTTCGATACAAACCTTAATCCCAGCACTTGGAGGGCAGAGGCAGGAGGATCTCTGAGTTTAAGGCTAGCCTGGTCTACATAGAAAATCCCAGGATTCTGTCACAAAAAACCCCCCAAAACCTAAAACCCTAAACCAATTGTGTCCTGTTGTTCAATATGCTGTATTTAAGAAACGTAGACTAAAGAAGGCTGGACAAGGCCTTCCTGGATTTCTGTCCTATGAAGAACTAAGGATTCGTAGTGACTGAAGAGCCTACTATAAGTAGGAACACAAATACGCCTGCTAGCTCCACCATTCATGGTATGTGACCCTGGGCCAGTGGACAGCAGACTGTTTACTGTCTCATGTAGACAGCTGTTCCCATATATGGCACCAGATTTTTTTAAAAAAGGATTTATGGTTTTATGTATATAGTCTCTTTGTCCACATGTTTGTCTGCAGACCAGAAGGGGGCATCAGATTATGAACTGACATGTGGGTGCGGGAAATTTATTTAACTCAGAAGCTCTGGAAGAGTGGCCAGTGCTCTTTTTTTTTTTTTTAATTTTTAACGTGTTTTATGTATGTGAGTACATTGTACATTGTAGCTGTCAGACACACCAGAAGAGGGCATCGGATCCCATTACAGATGGCTGTGAGCCACCATGTGGTTGCTGGGAGTTGAACTCAGGACCTCTGGAAGAGCAGTCAGTGCTCTTAACCGCTGAGCCATCTCTCCAGCCCCCTGGCCAGTGCTCTTAACTGCTGAGCTCTCTACCTCTTACTCCACCAGATTTTACTTAAAAAAAAAAATTCCTTTCAAGTGACTCAGGGGACATAGCTTAGTTGGTACAAAGCTTAGCTAGCATGTCAAAGCACTGGGCTTGATTACTAGCACCTCATTAATCTGAGTTTGGGCTAACGAGATCAACCACCACCAGGACTAAGATGACCACCACATAATACACATATGAAAAACATAATCTATCAATATATAACTTGCTGAATTTTCCCAAAGTGAAACCATGTATCTAGTACTTCATCAATAAAGTTTACTGCTATAAACGTTTTCCTCTTATTATTTTGAGCAGAGCAAATGCATTTTATTATTTTAAAATATATATTTTAAATTTTGTGTGTGTGTGTGTGTGTGTGTGTGTGTGTGCTTGTATGAGTTTGTGTGTTCCACATGTGTACAGGTGCCTGATGTGGGACAGAATGTCTTGACTCCTCTGGAACTAATCTCAGCTGGTTGTGAACCTCCTGATGTGGGTGAAGGGAACTGATTCTGGGTCTGATGTAAGAGCAGTAAGTGTATATGAAAATGTGAGGGAGACTTCTGGATGGGAACAGTTCCAGGGATACCCTATTACTGTATTCTTTTTGAAAAGTTAATCTATATTTTATATGAATGTTTTGCCTGCATGTGTATCTACTATGTGTCCATGAGGTCAGAAGTGGGAGTCAGATCCCCAGGAACGGTAGTTATGGATGGTTCTTTGAACTGAATCCAGGTCCTTTGCAGAACAAGCATTCTTAACCACTGAGCCAGGCCTCAAGCCCTCTCATTATTAAATTCTGAGGCAGATGAGGCTGGCTGGGAACTCTCCATTTCTGTTTCTGCCTCCTGAGTGCTGGGGTTACAGGTGTATATCATCATACACAGCCATAAACATTTTTTTTGATTACATACCAGGGCTGCTGTCTTACTACCAACTGTTGTATGAAGCAGTTCATTCTATAAACGATTCTCTTTCTCTACTGAGGTTACATGTGTTTTTTTCTCTGGCTTTTACAGATTCCCCTGATGATGTATTATTTAATGTAATCCTGTGTCCCTCCCAGGTACATGATCTACAGTCTGGATTTTAGAGGGCTCCTTGAATTAAGTTCGATGCTTTGTTAAAGAAATAAAGGAAGGTGGAGGGTTTCAGCTAATTGTGGTTCCCCCAAGATGGCCTGTGAGCACATTTTCATGATGTTCACCTATACCGCTGCAAAGTCCTGCAGGAGCTCCAGTGATTTACATAGGTGACCACGAGGACTGGAGAGCAAATTCCTGGCCCAAATGAAAGAAATGTTTCAGTAGTTCATGCAGTCCTACTGTGAGAAGCTGCAACTTCTACTAGGACCCTTGGCATTTAGGCTGTCAGCTACTGATCTGAAATAGCTTTCTTATTTTAAATGGAAAGACTCCTTAATAGTAATAGTAATAGTAATAATAATAGCAATAATAATAAAAATTCTGCTGTGCCTTTTTTCAGACATCTACAAACATCCATATTTTTACACTTGCAGCCCATATACAAACCATATAATAACCAAGCCAAGATCTTTTTGGCTCGTTCCCCTCAGGGAGTACAGCTTAAATTAACCAAGCTTGGCAGGACCTCTCTCCTTCTCTTTTTTTAAACCATTAGCACCTTGGCAGGAGGAGGAACCAGCTGCAATGCTGCCAGGGCTTTCCACTGACAGATCGTAAGTACAGACGGACGCTGTGAAATCCTAAATGTCAGCACCAAGACGCCCATTCAAGTATTATACTCCCCTTGGCCAGGAAGTGCCATTGAAGACGGACGCCTACAGGTGAGAAAACACGCTGCACAGATTCAGTCAGTATTTTCTGGTACTAGAGTGTGAGATGCTTGTGGACATAGCAACTGAGAAATCTGTAAGTTCCCGGCACCATAACTAACCATAGGTAAATCGTGGTTTCATCCACAGCGGTGCATACCTGTCATCCCAGCAAGCAGGGTGTGGAGGTGGGGGACTGATACAAGTTTGAGGCTAGCCTGTTTTAAAATTGAAGGACTTGGAAAATACCATCATGCACACATTTCATGTTAACAGGAATACTGCCTGTCTATTGGGAAAACTATGAGTGGTTTATAAGCACTTTGCTGGGCTGCCGTGAGGATGAGAATTAGAATCTCAGTGTCCATGAGATAAGACACGCAAGGCATCCCTGAAAATGCCGATAACTCCAGCCTCACAGAGAATGGATAAAGCAAGACTGCTGGGGGTTTGCTGGCTTTGAGCCTAGCCAAGATCGGGGCTCAAGGCTCAAAAGATCCAGGGGAAGTGGAACAGTGTCCCCTGGTGCTCTCTGGCCTCTGGATGCCCTCGGGCTCACCCGTAGCACCTTTGTAGAGGAGGAGCACAGAAGAACTGGAGCCCATTACTTTCTTCTTCCTTCTCTATGGCTAAGGGATAGAGTGTGTGTAAAGTGCTAGGTTCAACTCTCTCTCTCTCTCTCTCTCTCTCTCTCTCTCTCTATATATATATATATATATATATATATATATATATATACATATATATATACATATATATATATAATTTCACTGGCTTTCTTTTGTGAGCATATCGACATGCTTGGGTTAGGTTTCTTTTATCTTAAAACAAAACAATACAATGTTTTTCTCATAATACATGTCCCAGAACTAGATGGAATATGAGGTTCATTTGCTTAAGCCTCTTTTGTTATATGACATTGACATAACAGGACACCTCTCCTATAAATTCCTGTTTAGAATACTAGCCCTTTGCGCTGTTTTGTGGCGCTGGGAACCAACAACCCTAGGATTCATTCTTTTTTTTTTTTTTTTTTTTTGGATCTTTTTTTCGGAGCTGGGGACCGAACCCAGGGCCTTGCGCTTCCTAGGTAAGCGCTCTACCACTGAGCTAAATCCCCAGCCCCCCTAGGATTCATTCTTAGTGAGGAAAATGTTCCACCACTTAATTATGTCCCCGACCTCTACATATACTCTTTCTTTTCTTCATTTCTTTTCCTTTTGCTTTTTCCCCCTTTGAGACAGGGCTTCTCTGTGTAGCGTTGGCTGTCCTGAAACTCATTCTGTAGAACAGGCTGACCTTGAACTCAAGGATCTACCTGCCTCTGCTTCTTGCCGGCTGTGACTAAAAGTGTGTGCCACCACACCCAGCTGATACACAATTCCTTTTGCTTGGCTAACTTCTTTGCACTGTTTCTTCAGACTTCTGTGTTATTTAAATGTCCCAGCCATGGTTTTTCTGCTTTTATGAAACAGGCTTACACTCTGTAGGCCAGGCTGGTTCCAACCTGTCATCCTTTTGAATACTAGGATTATGGACATGTTCCACTAAGCCCCGGAACATTGCAGGTGCAATGGCTGCAAACGGTAGTGTGTACACCGACCTGCACTTAACAACGGCTCAAGTGGCAAGTTTTACGTTATCTATGTCTTTTTTTTTTTTAAGATTTATTTATTTATTATATATGAGTACACTGTAGCTGTCTTCAGACATACCGGAAAAGGGCATCAGATCCCATTACAGATGGTTGTGAGCCACCATGTGGTTGCTGGGATTTGAACTCAGGACCTCTGGAAGAGCAGTCAGTGCTCTTAACCGCTGAGCCATCTCTCCAGCCCCGTTATCTATGTCTTACTATGACTATAAGAAAAGAGACTGTAGCCATTCCCAGCACACCTCTGGGCTTGTACTCACGAAGGGGCGATATCCAGATGGTTGATGCTAAATCCAGAAGAGGCGAAGCCTCCCAGCGTCGTGGATATGGTTAGGAATGCAACAGCCAAAGAATAGTCACAGCCTATAAATCCAGCCGCGACTAGGAAAACTGCAGGGCCAACCATTCCTGGAGTTATAGAGGTGTAAGAGAAAAAGAAGCGCCATTTATGGTAGTTGCTCAATTTAAAACCCCGAACTGGACAGTGCTGCCACCTACTGTACAAACACTGAACTGCCTGGAAGACTAAAGTGTCTTCTCACTAGAGAGCCTGGCAGGAAACGGGATATAACTCATGTAATCAGAAAAGGAAACCCTCCCAGTGCTGTGCTCTTCAATCTGCATGTGATAGGAACTCAGTCGGCATCTACAGAGCTCACCACCAAGGACACAAAGACTGAAATCAGAGTGGAAGGGAGAAGCAACAGATGATACAGACTGTGACTAAAGGGCCTATCATTAAAATAAATAAATTATACAATGAACTCGATTGGGGGCTGGAGATGCCTCAGTAGCTAAGAGTGCTTCCTGCTCTTCCAGAGGACTCATGGGTGGTTGGGTGGCTCACAACCATCTGTCATCCCAGCTCCAGGATGGTCCGTTGGCTTTTGCAATGGCCCTGCATGCATGCACGAGAGCACACAGACAGACAGACATACAAATCTTACAAAAATAATAAACTTTGTTGGATGTAGTTAGAAATCTGATCCATCTTGGTTCTAGGAGTTGATAACAAAATGCATATTATTACACACAGCAGGTCCATGGGAGAAAAAAGATCAGATTGAACCCAAAGGGAAATTATTTCCTTTACAGATGATCAAAGTCAGAGTAGTAGCAACTCCTGGTGTGGGCTCAGCAGGTGTCTGAAGAATTTCCCTAGAATGGGTCTTTTCACCATACAGTTTTAAAAAATGGGTGTCATGGTTTGCCCTGGAGTTATCTGTATTTTGATGCTAATTCCACTGCCCCAAGGACAGCTGCCTAGTCATGTACTCAGGACTCACCAGAACCTTCTCTCCATTGAATCTGTAAAATACAGGTGAAGGGCAGGTACAGAATAGAAGGAGGCCTGTCATTGGAGGAGAAGGAAGGATGGGCAGGAGAGAAGTTAGAAGGAAGAGGAGGAGACTGGAAAGGAAAGGAGGAAGAGACCGGAGGGAGAGAGAGAAGCCGTGGCAGGACAATATGGCGGGTGACATTAAGATTCTACGCTGTACCTTTACAGGTTGTCACGAATGTTCTTAAGGGATGGATATGTATTGGGCTTTGTATGTTTAGGTGGGCAAGTATATCTTACCAATTGGGTCAAAGGTTATTGTGTTGTGTGTTCTTTTATGTGTATATTTAAGTGTAAGGGAGTGTGGGGTGGCCGGTCTGGATCGCCACAGAATTGGAATGCATGCTTCTGGCAAGATAGCCAGCAGATATCTTGGGGCACTGGGCTGCTGGATCTAGAGCGCGATAAAAGACAGCATTTTATTTTTTATATTATTACAACAACACATGGGTGTTTTACTTGTGTGTGTATGTCTGTGCACCACATGTCTGTCCAGTGCCTGTGGAGCTAGAGGAGGGCCTCATATTCCATGGAACTGTAGTCACAGACAGTCGTAAACTGCTGTGTGGGTTCTGGGAACTGAAGCTGTGTTCTCTGTGAGAGCAGCCAGTTCTCTTAATGGCTGAGCCCCAAATTTACATTTATTTACTTAGACAGACTCTTACTATGTAGTTCTGGTGTACAACTTATTATATAGAGCAGGCTGGCCTGTCATAGAGGCCTGCCTGCCTCTGCCTCCCAAGAACTGGAATTAGGGGAATATACCGGCGTGCACTGATGAAATTTACTTAGAGCGTGTTTTTATCATGTCTGTTCGATGTACTCCCTGGCACCTGGAGAGGCCAGACAAAGGTGTCAGGCGCTCTGTAGGTGGGGTTCCAGGCAGTGGTGGTTGTGGGAAGCGAAGTCAGGGTCCATCTGTGAACAAGGTAAAGGTTTATTCTCTTTTGCTGCCTTCTTGCTCTCCACTCCGGTTTTTGGTACAGAGCCCTCATGCCTCTGGGATTTCTGGAGTGACTAGGATTGTCTTTTGTTTGCTAATAAGATGACTGGTGACACGGGGACCAGTGGCCTTAGAGAGTGCATTTGTCCCAGTATTTTGAGACATCATCTGAGGGGCCCAACCTGACCTCAAACTAGTTATGTACCAGAAGACCCTGAATCTCTGATGCTCCTGGCTCTACTCTCAAGTGCCGGGATCTTAGGGATGTGTCTGTCACCAGGCCTGGCTCTCAGTTTCTCTGTCTTTTTGAGATGGAGTCTCATTATGTTGCCCAGTCTGGCTGGAACTCCTGGCCTCAGGTTCCCCAGCATCGGGACTACAGTATGTGTGCACATTGTTAACTGGCTATCAAAAAGGTACCAGTCTCTGAGGGGGCGATGGTTGAATGGGCCTGAAGGTTGAGTGGACCGCAATGACCAATGATTTACTCAGTCCTGCTGGCATAATGAAGCCCCCTCAGAATCTCAAAAGGACAAGGTTTGGCTTGGGTGTGGTGGTCCAGGTCTGTAATCCCAGCTCTTGACAGTCGGAGTAGGGAGTGTGTGAGTTGAAGCCAAACCCAGGTAGCACAGCATGGAGAATCTGTCTTAGAAGCAAGCATCTATACTGCCAACTAACCAAGTAACCATGCTTGTACCTTCAGTACTCAGGGCAGTGATGAGATCTAGGTGAGCTTCCCAGCAGCAGAACTCCTGGTGGTGCCATTTTTCTATCTGGCTATTTATCCCCTTGTAACATCCTCTATAACAAGTGAGTAGTCAGAAATAAAGTGTGTGCCCTGACTTCTGTGAGTCAGTCTAGCAAATGAGTGGAGCTGGAGGACAGGCCATGGGAGCCTAATTAATAGTTAAGCCAGTTAAACGTGTAGGTCACAGCCTGGTTCATGTGACTAGACTCTAAGGTGGGAGAGGCTAGTCTTGTGAGACTTAGCTGTTTCACCCAGCTTGTGTGCTTCGAAACTGGTTGCGTGTGGGGAAAGCTCCCATTTTTGTGATCAGAGGCAAAGGATTTAGAGTGCTATGTGGATGACTGGGAAACAAAACAAAAGTTGGCTCATCTCACTTACCTATGAGGGAAAAAATTCTCCGAACGCTTATGGTTGAAAAATTCCACTTGACTCTTAAATAATCAGCGGCTTGACCACAGACAATCATGCATAACCAACAGCCAAAATAGGGCAATGCAGATAAAAACCCGTTCTGGAAGAGGGAAGGAGATTCGGGATTAAGTATGGTAGAACATATGGGCTGCAGCCAACCCTGACCACTTGAAAACAGCAGACATAGTGGAGCAACGTGCTGATGTCCATATGTCACACATATATGATTAGCATTTGCAGTGATCATGGGACAGCCTGACTCATCCCTGTAAGAGCCGGTCTCACGGGGAAACAGTGCAGCCTGCAGGTCTTCCTGAATGCTACCTTTTTTGTTTGTTTGTTTTGGCTTTTCAAGACAAGGTTTCTCTGTGTAGCCCTGACTGTCTTGGACCTCACTCTGCAGACCAGGCTGGCCTCAAACTCACAGAGATCCATGTATCCCCTGAGTGCTGGGATTAAAGGAATACGCCGCCACGCCTGCTACTTTAAAGGTTTTTTTGTTTGTTTTTACAAGTCAGTTTTACTTAATGCAGGACTATCCAACAAAAACATTGTTAGCCATCTGTGATCTGAATTTGGTGTATGAATTAAATTATGGTATACATTAAAAGCCATGAGACATTTGTTTTGTAATAAATAAGGCAGTAGAATTACTCATGAGTAGCCTTTTTTTTTTAAAAAAAAGATTTATTTATTTATTATATATAAGTTCACTGTAGCTGTATAGATGCCCACACACTAGAAGAGGGCATCCGATCTCTTTACAGATGGTTGTGAGCCACCAAGTGGTTGCTGGGAATTGAACTCAGGATCCCTGGAAGAGCAGTCGGGTGCTCTTAACCACTGAGCCATCTCTCCAGCCCCATGAGTAGCCTTTTTAAGATAAGCTATTAGGTCTGCCCTTTCTCCCTTCTTCTTAATTCCAGCGAAGATCATTTTTGTTCCAGGGATGTACTTTTTGGGATCCTCCAAATACTCCCTCAGGGTATTCTCTTCCCAGGTAATAACTTTGTTCTTGTTGGCGTCTGTATAACAGACTCCAGCAGCCTGACCTATTCTCTGCCCAAACGGACCATGGAGATTTGGTCCAGTCTCATGCTTGCCTCTCTTTTCACAGTGTGACACACTTCTGAACAAAAATCTTCTTGCCTTTCTCAACATCACCATTTTAAATTCGTTTCGGGCTGGTCAACACCACAAACATTCAGACTCTTAGATAGACGTCCTGCTCTCTAGTCCAAGGACACGCTGGCCAGCGCCTATGTACCCGTGTCAGTACTTTAAAGTTTTTTTTTTTTAAGATTTATTTATTTATTTAATGTATATGCACACTGTAGCTGTCTTCAGACACACCAGAAGAGGGCATCGGATTTCATTACAGATGGTTGTGAGCCACCATGTGGTTGCTGGGATTTGAATTCAGGACCTCTGGAAGAGTAGTCAGTGCTCTCAACTACTGAGCCATCACTCCAGCCCACTTTAAAGTTTTTTTGTTTTTTTTTTTAATTTTATTTATTTTTTTATTAACTTGAGTATTTCTTATATACATTTCGAGTGTTATTCCCTTTCCCGGTTTCCGGGCAAACATCCCCCTCCCCGCTTTAAAGTTTTAAAATACAATTTTGCACGTTTCTCAGCCCTATTCTCTAAGCCCTTCTCTAAGCCCTGTTGTGAGCAAAGGCCATCTCATGAGTTTCATGAATATGTTGATTTTAAGGAAAAGGTCGGTTTGAACTGTGTTTTTATGCAGCTACAGATTTATTTTCAAACCCTAGTCCCATAGAGTCTCAGGGTCTGTGTCTGTCTGTCTGTCTGTCTCTCTTTCTTGCACATGCGCGCGCGCACACACACACACACACACACACACACACACACACACACACACACACAACACATGTGTGGTAGGAGAAAACTTAGTATAGCAAGCTGGACCCTGCTGGGTCTCTGTGAGTTCAAGGCTAGCATGGTCTATGGAGTGAGTTCCTGGACAGCCAGAAAACCCAGTCTTAAAAAATAAACAATAAGGGGTTGGGGATTTAGCTCAGTGGTTTAGGCCCTGGGTTCGGTCCCCAGCTCCGAAAAAAAGAAAAGAAAAAAAAACAATAAACAACAACAACAAAACAAAGAGAAAAAACAAACAACAGAAAAACCGAAAAGATTAGCACAGCAGAACACGATCGACAGGTATCTCAGTGAGGGTCAGCATCGCTGTGACGCAGCACCATGACCAGAAGCAGCTTGGGGAGGAAAGGAGCTGATGCAGAGGCCATGGAGGGATGCTGTTCACTGGCTTCTTCCCATGGGTTGCTCAGCCTGCTTTCTTTCTTTCTTTCTTTTTTTTTTTTTATTAACTTGAGTATTTCTTATATACACTTCGAGTGTTATTCCCTTTCCCGGTTTCCGGGCAAACATCCCCCTCCCCCCTCCTCTTCCTCCCCCCATTGCCGCCCTCCCCCCAATAATCTAGTTCACTGGGGGTTCAGTCTTAGCAGGACCCAGGGCTTCCCCTTCCACTGGTGCTCTTACTAGGATATTCATTGCTACCTATGAGGTCAGAGTCCAGGGTCAGTCCATGTATAGTCTTTGGGTAGGGGCTTAGTCCCTGGAAGCTCTGGTTGCTTGGTATTGTTGTACATATGGGGTCTCGAGCCCCTTCAAGCTCTTCCAGTTCTTTCTCTGATTCCTTCAATGGGGGTCCCGTTCTCAGTTCAGTGGTTTGCTGCTGGCATTCGCCTCTGTATTTGCTGTATTCTGGCTGTGTCTCTCAGGAGCGATCTACACCCGGCTCCTGTCGGCCTGCACTTCTTTGCTTCATCTATCTTGTCTAATTGGGTGGCTGTATATGCATGGGTCACATGTGGGACAGGCTCTGAATGGGTGTTCGTTCTGCGTCTGTTTTAATCTTTGCCTCTCTATTCCCTGCCAAGGGTATTCTTGTTCCCCTTTTAAAGAATGAGTGAAACATTCACATTTTGATCATCTGTCTTGAGTTTCATGTGTTCTATGCATCTAGGGTAATTCAAGCATTTGGGCTAATAGCCACTTATCAATGAGTTCAGCCTGCTTTCTTATAGAACACAGGTCCACCATCCCCAGATGGCCCCAGTCATACTGGCTGGTCCCTGCCCGCATCAATCACTAAGAACACACACCACAGGCTCTCCTACCGCCTGCTCTTAGGGAGGCAGTTTCTCAGTGGAGGCTCTCGCCTCTCGAATGACTTAGCTTGTCACAAGCAGACCTAAAGCCAGCCAGCACAGAAGAAATGACAGAATTGATAAAGGAGAAAAGAAGTGTGTGTGTGTCTGAAATACAATCTATAGCAGACAGGTATTTTTCTCTTACCTCTTGAACATTGAACCTTAGGATTTCTTTCATATATGTAGGCAACAACGTCAGTAGAGTGTAAAAGGTCCAGTTGTAGGAAAAATGTGCTACTACAATTGCCCAAAGTGGCAGTGACTTCAAGATGGACACCCATGGCACTACCTTCTGTGAAGAAAGCTGAAGGAAACGGGCCAAATTAGGAGACACTACATATCTATCTGTTAACACTTAACCACACATCATCGGCTAAAACTCAGCCTAGCACACAACACCAAGTTTAGTTGTGCATTCTAGATCTGAAAACCAACTATGTGAAGTGTTAAGTAGCAAAACAATTAACTAGAGAATCTACAACTGATCAGAGGAGCATAAGTGTAGAAGAGACACGAATGTCACCAAGCTCCATGTGTCCCGGCCGCTTTAAACTTCAATGCCTCTGGAGAATGCTGTCATTATCACAGCTGGAGGCTGGCGTGAGGGGAAAGTGAAGAGACTGGAAGGTCTTACTAGGATCTGTTTCTCATGATCCAGTCTCCACTATATTAAAATGGTTTATAGGGGCTGGGCAAGCTGGGTGTGGTGCCACATCTGTAGCCTCAGCTGGAGGGTGATGTGAGCTCAGACTTTGAGGCTAGCCTGGGCAGTATCACGTCTCAGTGAAGGGAACAGGAACAGAGAGTGGAAACCCGGTGAGGGCTTTCTACGCAGCCACGTGACATGGCCTTCAGCGCAGGGGAACTGGAGAAGAACTGGGTCTAAGAAAGCCGTATGATGAGGTAGGAGAAAAGGTTTAGCCGATGAGAGCACACAATTCTCTTGCAGAGGACCAGAGTTTGGTCCCCAGAATGCACAATGGCTTATACCCTTCTGTAACTCCTGGGGACCTGACACCTATGGTCTTGGAGGGCAACTCCATTCTCATGCACATATTGACACACAAATATACATAATTTAGAAATATAAAAATAATTCTCAAACTAAAAAGACATGAGGATTTCTATTTATACTCATTTCAATTCTAAAACAGATGTTAAACTACTAATATTTACTATAGATGTGTTGGCCTGGAGTATGGTGGTTAGTCACATGCAGTAGATTTCCCCGATTCAAGGGGTTAATAGCAGCACCCTCCCTGCCTGTCTGTCCTCAGTTGCTATCTGACTACTCAGATGGACTCCTGGGTGCTCATGCTCTCACTGAACCACACCCCTAGCTCCTAGCATGACCTGGAGAAGAAATTAGTTTTAGTTCAGAAAGAACTGCACTTCCTCAGCCAGTATTTTAGATACTTCAATTGTTCATCCTAATTTGCTTAGACACAAACAACAGCAAGATCTATTTGGAAAACTGTTATGTCAACCTTTAATATGTGTCAAAGTCCATACCTGATTTTTTAATGATGAAACAATGTATTCCTTTTCATAGTGGGAGATTGTCTTGTGAGTTTCTGGTGTATCACTGACTATCCACATCCATAAAATAAACCAGACAATTCCAACTAAACCTTAAACCAGAAAGATAACAGTTAAGTACAGTTTGCATGTATCAGCAGCATTCTGTACACATCTTGAAAAGATTACGTATCTGTAAATGTGATATAAAATTAGACTTAATTTCAAGCTTCAGCCCTTCAGTGGAATAGTGACTAGTACTCTATGCATTTAGGGGAAGGATTTGAGACAGGGTTTGCTAGGTAGTTCTGGCTGACGAAGTATTCAGTATGAAGCGCAGGCTGAACCTGAGGCAATTCTGCTTCCCCTGCTGGGAATGTGGCATGTCTGTCCATGCATGGCCTCCAATACTCTCTAATGAAATGAACTGAAGACTTAGCCAGTCAGGGTCTGCAGACAGACAGACTTATCAGGGTCTATAGGTTTTTTATTGTTCTACGTCTTTCTGTCTTAGTATCTCAGTCTCCCAAGGGCCACCATGGCCATCTTGATCATCTTGGATCAGAACAAAATTTTTTTTTCTCCATCTTTATTAAATTGGGTATTTCTTATTCACATTTCAATTGTTATTCCCTTTCCTGGTTTCCAGGCCAACATCCCCCTAGCCCCTCCCCCTCCCTTTCTATCTGCATGTTCCCCTCCCCATCCTTCCCCCATTACCACTCTCCCCCCAACAATCCTGTTCACAGAACAAATTTTTAATACTCATTTCACTGTGCTAATATAATTAATTCCAGAACATATTTTATAACAACAAAAAAAGGAAATCTGTGACAATTAATAGCTAGTCCTAATTCCTATCTCTTCCCATGCTGTGAGATCCGAATTTTAAATTTACATTTTGTTCCCAATGGATTGTCTATTGTGGACAAGAAAGATCACTTAAGAACGAATTTATAGCTGGGAGGTGGTGGCATACTTCTTTAATCCTGGCACCCAGGGGACAGAGGTGGATCTCTGTTAGTCTGAGGCCAGCCTGGTCTACATAGCAAGTTTCAGAGCAGCCAGGGCTACAGAACAAAAACCCTGTCTCAAAACCAAACCAAACCACACCACGCCAAACCAAACCAACAAAACAAAGGAACCCATTTCTATAGCATCTATATTTATATATACATATTTCCAGATGTTTGTTTCTTTCATTTTGAAGGTCCATTTTCTGTAGAAAATACTTATGTAAAAATATAATTTATCAAGAATATGTATGATCCTGATAATCAACTTAAGAGATGAAATGCCTTCACACTAAAAGAACAGAAAAAGATTAATCTCCTCAGGGGAGAGAACATGGCCTATTTTGCTTAAGAGACAGTATTTTCAAAACCCACATTTTCATAACCCTCAGAGAGGAACTTGTCACAGTGTGACACTAAAGGCCAGGACTCAACAGCAATTTCTAGAGAAGCACGTTCCAGAGCTAACAGGTTAAACTACTGGGCTAGAGCCTGTCAGCTGTAAAAACCTGGGAAATGGGGTTGGGGATTTAGCTCAGTGGTAGAGCGCTTGCCTAGCAAGTGCAAGGCCCTGGGTTCGGTCCCCAGCTCTGAAAAAAAAAGAAGAAAAAAAAAAAAACCTGGGAAAGGAGTTTTCTGTGTTTTAGAACACTGTGGTTTAGCTATGATTCTTTCAGTGAGAGTAGGGTTTAGGGCTGTTTTTTTCCTGTTGTTTTTATTTAGTTTTTTTCTTAAAAAAGATTTATTCATTTAATGTATATGAGTACACTGTAGCTATCTTCAGACACACCGGAAGAGGGCATCAGATCTCATTACAGATGGTTGTGAGCCACCATGTGGCTGGCCTTCAGCGTCACACTGTGACAAGTTTCTCTCTGGAGGTTATGAAAATACTTTCTCTTAAGCAAAATAGGGCGTGCTCTCTCCCCTGAGGAGATTATATATATATATATGTATATATATATATATTTTAAATTATATATATATTTTATTTATTATATATATTTTAAATTTAGGACCATTTGGAAGAGCAGTCAGTTCAGTCCTAGTTTTTTCTTTTTTACCTTTGGTTGTCCTGCAACTTGATCTATAAACCAGGCTGGCCTTAGACTCACAGATCCATCTGCTTCTGCCTCCTGAGTTTAAAGGCATGGGCCACTGCTGCTCATTCTAGAGAAGCACTTCAGCACTTCTTTTTTTTTTTTTAAAGATTTATTTATTTATCATATTTATATATGTATACTGTTGCTGTCCTCAGACACACCAGAAGAGGGCATCAGATCTCATTACAGATGGTTGTGAGCCACCATGTGGATGCTGGGATTTGAAGCTTTATTTATTTTTTATGTGAGTACACGGTTGCTCTCTTCAGACACACCAGAGAGGGCATCAGATCCCACTGCTTTGGTTGTGAGTCACCATGTGGTTACTGAGAATTGAACTCAGGACCTCTGGAAGAGCAGTCTGTGCTCTTAACCACTGAGCCATCTCTCCAACCCCTACTATTACATCTTTAATTTATGGTATAATTTAGTTAAAGGTTAATACTTACCAAAAAGGTAGAAGACATAAGTCCAATTCATATAGTAGCAAATTATTCCGGAAAGAGGAAGTGAGATTACTGTCCCAAGCTGTGCTCCTAGATCAACACAGAAGACTCTGTAAGCTTGGGAAAAGGTGAACACAGAAAAGGGCTACCATTTAAAGAGGATGGGAACAGAGGACACAGACCAGAAGGAACTACGGAATCAGAAACAGCTACACATGAATAGACAGACCAGCACGCCCTGCAGGATCATGTTCTAGACAATGTACAGCATATACATACAGTTACAGTAGTTAGACTATGCAGACATCGAGGAATACAAGATACTTCTCTGTATGAGAGCCATGCACGCTGTAATCCCAGCACTAGAGAGGCTGATGTAGGAGGCTAGTGGGTATGGGCAGGCTTGTTGGAATAACAATGAGGCTTTCCCTTATTTTATATGTTATAAACAATTGTTTTATAAATAAAACAATACATTTCAACTATGCAAGACATTTTAGTTAAGTGCGATGGGAGCTAAGTGATCGTCTGTATATATGTTTCTCTCCCTTTTAGTTGGGACAGGATTATACTCTGTAGCCCGGTGGTCTCTCTCTTTTAGCTGGGACAGGATTGTACCCTGTGTTCCGGTGGCCTTGAACTCACTATGTAGCTCAGGCCTTCCTCAAATTTACCTGAGCTTTCCAGGTGCTG
Source organism: Rattus norvegicus (assembly GCF_021556685.1). Taxonomy (NCBI): domain Eukaryota; kingdom Metazoa; phylum Chordata; class Mammalia; order Rodentia; family Muridae; genus Rattus; species Rattus norvegicus. The sequence goes on from NC_141541.1 coordinate 87,148,694, forward strand.
GGGTTACAGGCATGGACCACCCTGCTTGGCAAACTGATACTATTTATTTACTTTTAAGACTGGGTCTCCTGAAGCCTAAGGTATCCCTGATCTTCATACGTAGCTAAGGATGACCTTGAACCCCTAATCTTCCTGCCTCCAGTTCTGGAGTACTGGAACTGTAGAGACACATTACCGTAGCCTGGCTGAGACACTATTTCTGATCCCGTGTTTAGTCACAGGCAGGAGACAGATATAATCCAATGGCTAGTCCAAATTCAGAGGACCCACAGAGTAATGCAGAGCTCAAACATGAGAGCTATTTCTGACCTCCCCACCCAAAGGCAAGGTGTGTGGAGTAGCAACAGGACGCTGAAAAGATGGTTACAGTTCAGTCCCAGAGCAGCGGAGGAAGAAAGACAAGGAGGAAGTAGGGCAGGTAGCTGGGCGAGGTGATGCATATCATCAATCCCAGCACTCAGGAGGCTGGGGCAGCCATGTCTCAAACACAACCACCACCACCACCACCACCACCACCACCACCACCACCACCACCACCACCTCCACCATCACCACCACCACCACCACCACCACCACCACCACCACCTCCACCTCCACCATCACCACCACCACCACCACCACCACCACCACCACCACCACCTCCACCACCACCACCACCACCACCACCACCACCACCACCTCCACCTCCACCATCACCTCCACCATCACCACCACCACCACCATCACCACCGCCACTACCACCACCACCACCAACACCTCCACCACCACCACCACCACCACCACCACCACCACCTCCACCTCCACCATCACCTCCACCATCACCACCACCACCACCATCACCACCGCCACTACCACCACCACTACCTCCACCACCACCACTATCACCACCACCATCACCACTACCATCACCACCAACACCTCCACCATCACCACCACTACCACTACCACCACCAACACCACCACCTCCACCATCACCACCACCACCTCCACCAACACCACCACCACCACCACCACCACCTCCACCATCACCACCACCTCCACCATCACCACCACCACTACCTCCACCACCACCACTATCACCACCACCATCACCACCACCACCATCACCACCACCACCACCACCACCACCACTATCACCACCACCATCACCACCACCATCACCACCAACACATCCACCATCACCACCACTACCACCACCACCACCACCACCACCACCATCACCACCACCACCTCCACCATCACCACCACCACCACCACCACCATCACCACCACCACCACCATCACACCACCACCACCACCTCCACCATCACCACCACCACCACCACCACCACCTCCACCATCACCACTACCACCTCCATCACTACCACCACCACCTCCACCATCACCAACCAACCACGCAACCGAGCAACCAAACAAAAACAATCAAATCCAAAAGCAAAGCCAGACAAAACAGGAGCAGGAAGCAGCGATAGGGTGGACAGAGAGCTAAAAACAGGGAAGCAGCAATGGGTCTGGGAACTTCGCTGGGGTAACAGGAAGGAACAGAGATAAGGCATGAGAAGTAGATGGCAGGGTGGCTGGACTGAACTCTGGGGAAGGTGCTGTGGGCCAGCGCTGAGCTGGAGCACCTGACCCTGGGGGAGGCAGCCAGTGAGCAGCACTTAGTCTTGAGTTTACCGTCAGACTTCTCATGTCAATCTCACTACTGCCAGAAAAGAGAGGCCTTTAGATTATAAACTGAATGTCTCTCACTTGGTTCAGAACCTGTAACCTGGGCTGGAGAGACGGCTCAGCAGTTAGGCGCACTTGATGTCACTCTTGCAGAGAACCCGGATTTGTTTCCCAGCACCAGAAGGGACTTGAGCCGGCCCCCATCGAGTGCGGCAAACCTGGTTCTGTCAGGCCTTGCCCTTCCCCCATTCCCTCTGCCTTCTTAACACTGTGGATGCTACCCACCAAGGTCCGTTCCCTTCTTTAGCTGCTCCTGAGGCTGACTGCCAAGTTCTGGCTATCAGAGTATTGAAGTCCAGCAATCAAAAGCCCGCCTTGCCCACTTTAACCTCCCCAATCAAAACAAAACACCTCATCCTAACACAAGGTTCCTCCTTTACCTTCACAAACTGCCATTTGCCTATGTGCCACATCTGTCTCCTCTCTATCTAAGGACAGCCATTTGTTCTGTAGGACAAACATCCCTGTTCCTCTTCCTTTCTCCCTCAACCTCAATCTTTCTTTCTTATTCCCTGTCCTCTGTCCCTCTGGGGCAACTAAATCTCCTTTGTGCTGAGGACTTGAGGACTTGATCTTGGAGTTTTTTGTGCTGAACTCAGCCCCTTCGGCCTCCATGGCAGTGGCTTACATCCACTTGTAGGCCAGTCCCATGAGATCACACGCCCTCCATGAACTCCACAGCACACACACTGAGACAGAGACATACATACCACACACACACACACACACACACACACACACACACACACACACACACACACACACACAGCTGGGCATGGTGGTACATGCCTTTAGTCCCAGGCCTTGGGAGGCAGAATCAGGCAGATTTCTATGAGAACAAAGGTAGCTTGGACTACATAGCAAGTTCCACAACAGCCAAACAACAACAACAACAACTAAACCAACCAACTAAACAACAACAGATCACAGAAAGAACAAAACCAGTAATTTTTTCCAGCTGCTGAACTATTTTATGAATAGCGACATTTGAAAGGACAGCATATTGTAAGATAACTGACAGCAGGTAGAGAAAATCGCATTCACCCATCACGGCAAAGAGGAAAACTGATGGTAAAGGTGTACCCTAAAAGGTCATCTCCTAAAAGGGGCGTCTCCCTGGGTGACTCTGACATCAGGAACACTTCCTGAGGCTGGCACACATGTACCGCATATGGTAAGAGCTCTATGGGTCGTTTTCTTACCTGCATAAGAAATGGTGAGAAGCTTGCTTCTTTCCAGAGGGGGAGCCCAGGAGGACCACATGGCATGCATAGCCGGAAACGTGACACCCTGGGGGTGGATAGCTCTGATGAAATACAAGGCAGCTTCAAAATCAGACAGAAAAGATAAAAGCTGCTGACCTAGCTTTATGGACGAGGTGTGTGGTATGCAGAGAAAATGGTCAAAGATGAAACACAATTTAAATTCTACTAAAAAATACAGTGGGGCGGGAGAGATGGCTCAGAGGTTAAGAGCACTGACTGCTCTTCCAGAGGTCCTGAGCTCAATTCCCAGCAACCACATGGTGGCTCACAACCATCTGTAATGGGATCTGATGCCCTCTTCTGGTGTGTCTGAGGACAGCTACAGTGTACACACACATAAAAATAAACCAATAAATGAAAAAAAAAAAAAAAAGAGTGAGCAGTAAAATGAGAGCCAAAAGCTTTACCTCCCCGAGTCCTTCCAGTGCTCTCAGCACGATAAGCGCCACCACTCCCAGGTCGGCGGCCAGGGGTGTGAACAGGGTGAACACGGCGGTGCCTAAGATGCCCAGGCCCAGCAGCAGCTTCCCTCCGATTCTGCTGGCCATGTACCCCCCGGGGATCTGTGTGACGATGTAGCCGTAAAAAAAGGAGCCGAGAATCCACCCTTGAGTTTCTGCATCCCACTGGTACTTTTTACCCTGTTAAAAAAGAAAAGTAGAAAGGAAAACAATCCTTTAAGATGTGGAACTATTGATTCGGACTGCAAAGCACGCAAGTGGTGCTGGCTGCGGTTTTTTTCAACTTGACGTAGGCAAGGGTCATCGGGGAGGAGGAAACCTCAATGAACCACCATCAGACGGGCCCATTGGTCAGTCTGAATGGTATTTTCATGATTGACGATTGATGTGGGAGGGCCTAGGCTACTGTGGAAAGGTGGTCCTGGGCTATAAAAAGCAAGCCGAGCAGGTTATGGGACAGATTTCAGCAAGTAGTGTTTCTCCATGGTCCCTGCCTCAGTTCCTGCCTCAGTTCCTGCCTCCAGCTTCCTGCACTGACTTCCCTTCATGAGGAACTGTAAGCTGCAAGATAAAATAAATTCTTTCCTCCCCAAGTTGTTTTTGCTTCTGGTTCTTCATCCCAAAGACCCGGCACAGGCTTATTAGAGGGTAGGTAAGTTGCTACCACGCACGCTTCCAGAATCGAGGGGATAAAGAACACAAACGTCACAGGTGTGCCAGTCTATGATGCTGCCCTACAGGAGAACTTGGGAGGCTCTGGAACAACCTTGACTTAGCCATCGGCCTGGGCTGGGCTGTGGCAGTGCCTGCCTTTAATGTAAGCACTCAGGAGGCAGGGACAGACATTCCTCTGTGATATGTGGCTCTACACAGTGAGTTCTGGGATAGCCAAGGCTATGCAGACAGAGACTGTGTCTTACACAACAACGACAACAACAAAGTCCCATCCAATAAAATCCTGGAAAAACCACTTATTAAGAGATGACTCAGCAGCTAACAGCACTGGCTGCTCTTCCAGAGGTCCTGAGTTCAGTTCCCAGCAACCACATGGTGGCTCACAGCCATCTGTGATGGGATGTTCTCTTCTGGCACGCAGACAGAGCACTCCTACATAAAATACATAGATAAATAAAATAAAAATTAAAAAGGGTTTAAAGTAGCTGGGTGGTGGTGGCACACACCCGTAATCCCAGCACTCAAGAGGCAGAGGAAGGTAGGTCTCTGAGTTCAAGCCTAGCATGGTCTTCAGAGTGAGTTCCAAGACAGTAAGAGGAGTTGAAAAACAAAAATACTCTAAAACAATCAAATCTTCTGATGTACCAAAGAAATGTCTTCAGGTTCTCCTCGGGAGCCTGAAAAACTACTTTCCAAACAGATCAATGTATGTGGAAGCGTGAGCTATAATTTTAACTTAAATATTCAATTAACTCTCAAGACAGAGAAAGACCCGACCTGGAGAGTACAAAACCAACCCAAACCAAACTCCCCAGCATTTTGGTTTCTTTCTGACAGAGGCAGATACTTTTCATTAGTATTTTGGTTTTAGGTACATCCACTTCTTGTTTAGAAACAGCACTTACTGTGTGGTTGTGGTGGACTTTTACGGGGGCAGAGTGTTCCGCACACTCCTTGGAAGTTCTGTTATCAGTCAGAGTGCTGTTGGAATCTACCATGTCCACTAGCGCCACACTCAGGTTCACCCGTAAAGCATAGAGAACGAAGAAACCACAGAACGCCAACAGTGCTAAATTGTACCGAGCAGAGCAGCATGCTGGAGCTGAAATTAAGATGGGGAGAAAACTTAGAATCATATGATTTCTAAATCATGAGAGGAAGTTTTTTAAAAGAAGATTTGTTCGGTTTTTCAAGACAGTGTTTCTCTGTGTATCCCTGGCTGTCCTTGAACTCAGAGGTCCGCCTGCCTCTGCCTCCAGAGTGCTGCGATTAAAGGTGTGTGTCACTACTGCCTGACTCCTGTATCATTTTTCTCATCACAGTATTTTTTTTATAGTTCCCCTCTTTTGCTGCACGTTGTTCATTTCTCCTCGTGCCCTGGTTGATGTGGCTTTGTCACATGAGTGAGATCTGGGTCTGGAGGCTGAGGAAGGAGGGCGGAGGAAGAGCAGGCAACACAGCTCAGTGTAAGGTGATTGTCAGGTCAGGGAAAGCACCTCGATGAGGGGAACCGACCGACTTCCCAAAGTTGTCCTGACTCCCATCCCCGACACTAAATATACAGATAGTTTTTAAAAGGCGAGCAGGGGGGTGCAGAGGTGGCTCAGTGGTTAGGAGCACTGACTGCTCTTCACAGTCTGAAACCGAAAGGGGTTAGTTGAACAGCACCCATACAGCAAGGCTCATAACAGTCTGAGACTCCAGTTCTGGAGAACCCACTGCTCTCTTCTCCCATCCGTGGTCGCTGTACGCATACATGCAGGCAAAACTATATATGTATCAAATAATTAAAAAAAGTAGGGGTGAGCAAAATGTTTCAAAATATTAATGACAATCCTTAAAAATTATAGGTCAGGCAACTTACCTTTCTGAGGTACTGTCAGTAATCAGGAAATAAAATACAAGACCACCAGACAGTTTTAAAAGTTACACTATAAATAAATCGATACCAGATTTATGAAAATGGTTGCATCTGTAAACCCATTCAGTCAGGAATATTTTTAGGACGGGAAATGTGCTTATGAATTCATTGGAATACTCTTTGAAATTGATCCAAGGTAAAACAAGTTTGCCTGGCAGAGAGAGCTGGTCCACTGGACACCCAGCACACTGAGTTCAAAGCAAGAGCATGCTTGCATGACAAACAAAGCACTCATCAAAACCAACACCAGCCTGTAATACACACAGGTCTGTGGTGTGGGTGTGGCCGAGAACCAAGGCGAACAATGAAGGAGACGTGGGGTTGACTTAGCTCTGGCCACATGTACTTAGATGTTAGAGTTACTTAGATGAAATAAACAAGATAATGACCTTTTTGTCCTCAAGGTTTTCAGTTCTAAACTGAGAGCACTTTCTGCGTGTGTACAGTTCTGCTCTCTTTGTAAAGTACACGTGACATCTCCCACAAGCCCGGGGTTCTACCGACAGAGAAACAATGCCCGAGATAAAGGTCTGGAGAGGAAGAGTCTGGAATAAACAAAAGTCTCAGGGAGTCAGGTGCGGCCTGGCCCTACAGACAGTACAAGGTCACCCGGCTCTTAACCACATCCACTCCCAGCCTTCTGGGAGGAAAACAGGTATACACCCCTTCTGTTGAAGAGACAACCCAGCATGTTTGACATTCCTGGTTTCCCTCATGCTGATCTGTGAGCACAAGGACCTCGGACGTACCCTAAACATCTCCCCATTTCTAATTTTCTTTTTAAAGGAAAAAACAGTAGCTACAATAGAGACTGTGGCTGAATACACTGGCACTACGGCTAGTCTAAGTAATACAGGTAAGCATAAGAGAATTTTAAGACTAGACAACCTTCCTCACCATGATAACCATTCAAAAGTCACGTGAGAGATTTCATCTATGTATCTCCTTATGTAAGTCGCCAATCTGACCATCAATAGTGTGAGAAGAATCTGACACATTAAAGCAACACATACCAGGAAACCATTGATAACCAAGATTATGATTGAGCAACAGATAATCTATAGTAGCTCTATTCTGTAAAACTGCGGTCCTCAAACCACCCAACTCGCAATTCACACAGGCCATCTTTGAGACCTCTCTTTGTGTATCAGTAACTATTCCCAGGACTGGCAATAAAAAAGCCTAAAAACAGTTTTAAGTATGACCAAGTAATACCCCAGTATCTCAATTCGGGTGTGTGTTATCCCCAGACAAAAAGGCATTTGGATTCTGCATTAGCAAGGGAGAATTGGCATGTAGCGGTGTCATTTTGGGGTCAGTTGTACTGAATCCTTGTTGTTTCCCCAGTCTGGGAGTCATGAGTTAAAGTCTTGATGTTTTCCCAAGCTTTTGGCTTACTCTTCCTCTTGATGGGTTTGTCATCTATCTTTAGATGATTTATTTGTTCTGTGGTTTCTGGGATGCTATCTTGTTCATATGCATCGAAGTGGGGGCCAACTGGGACTTCGTTCATTTTCTGGAAAGACATAAACACAACCTGGACCCAATGTTAGACGAAAATAGGGCCCTTACTATTGATTGGTTTCTAGAAATTTTCACACACACACACACACACACACACACACACACACACACACACACACACACACACACTTTATGCAGTGTCTCCTTAAAGACATAATACTTTTGAGCACTAGAGAAAGCATTATTCTTTATGAAGTCAGCATAGTTAATTTTTTTTTAATTAAAAAAAATTTTTTTTAGTTAAATGTTAAATGTAGCATCGTGTGTCAGTATTTAATGGAGCCATTCCACAACAGCTTAACACTGTGGATTTTAAGGGTTTTAGTAACATGACTAATATTCCAGAAACTATAAAATTCTTTAAAGTGTTTGCTAATATAAGCATGACCATATTCGTTTCTTAGTTGTAATAAGTCCTAGAAAGAAAATGTATAGTTATTTGATGCTGGACAGTGGCATCACACACCTTTAATCCCATCACTCGGGAGGCATAGGCAGGGGGATCTCTGTGAGTTTGAGGCCAGCCTCAAACAGAATTATTTTTAGGTCAGCGAAGGCTGCACAGAGAAACCCTGTCTCAAAAAAATAAAAACAAACAAACAAATAAAAACCAAAAAAGATAACAATAAAAAACAAAAAATCAAAAGGGTTACTTGGCAAAGTAAAATCCCATATGTAGCATCATAGAATCTTTGTGGAGCTCCTAGCTCCCTGTGCCTCACCCGGGGCTGCATTCTGTGACTGATGAGTTCACAGGTTATGTTTATGTCTTTCCAGAAAATGAACGAAGGTCCAGATGGCACCTACTTTGATGCATATGAACAGTTCAGCATCCCAGAAAGCTTAGGACATGAGGAGCCCTATGCATGCCTGTAGTGTACTGTGTACACCCAAAGTACATTCCAGCATAGCTCTCTATATACCTGAGAGCAGAGAAAGCCCCAAACACAGACAGCCGTAATTTCAAACGTCAAGCTGATATACACTCACTACTAATTATGCGCCAGAAACTTGAAATACCATGCAAAACAATGCCTTCAGTAGAGGATAGGCTCTTGTAAGCCTCCGATAACTTCCTCCCTTGCCAGGGTCTGACCACTTATCAGACCAAGGGCAAGCATAAAACTAAAAGAAAGACAAAATCCACTTAATTAACAATGGGCTTTAAGTTTTAAAGATTTAAACCTAAACTTAAGATTTGGAATATTTCGGGGTTGGGGATTTAGCTCAGTGGTAGAGCGCTTGCCTAGGAAGCGCAAGGCCCTGGGTTTGGTCCCCAGCTCCGAAAAAAAGAACCAAAAAAAAAAAAAAAAGATTTGGAATATTTCTATTTATTTTTCTTTTCTTTGAGGCAGGGTTTCTCTGCATAGCCTTAGCTATCCTGGAACCCACTTTGCAGACCAGACTGGCCTCAAACTCAGAGATCTGTTTGAGTGCTGGATCAAAGGCATGTACTACAAATGTCCTGGCTATTGAGGAGCTTTAAAATTTAAGTCAATTTTAACTTTGAGCTTAAGACTCTCCTGCTAGGTAACAGGGTTTTCAGAAGCACCTGGGAACCAGTCACAGAAAATTCTGGAGAAGAAAGCAATTGGGTTTTCCCATGCAAAGAAAGTGCGGATCAGTACAACTGACACTGTAAAGGGAAAAACTGTGAGAGAGACCGAAGCACAACAGTCTCACGGAGGAAGAACTTGATGGGAGGCTTTAGTTTTCATTGTATTTTACAGACAGTCCGGTGCAATGGAATTCTCACGCTGTACCAACAATAATTTTAGGTGAAAACTTCAAAATAAGCTAACTTCTATTCATTGTACTTTTGCTTTAATTCCTTTTGGTTTCTATCAAGATTTGAGAAACATGCAATTCTGTTTGCATTTCTTGGACACTGTATTATACAGGATATATTTAAAAATTTTATTCCAATATACTATTTTCCTTCTTATAATCCATCTCAAGCCTATTTATAGAGTTATTTTTAATTTTTTTGTACCAAAAAAAGAAATTAAAAAAAAAAAAAAGCTGGGCAGTGGCAGTACAACCTTTAATCCCAGCACTTGGGAGACAGACAGGAGAATCTTTGAGCTCCAGGACAGCCATGGCTAGGTAGAGACCCTGTCTTAAAAAGAAAAGAACTGGGGGGCTGGTGAGATGGCTCAGCTGTTAAGAGCATTAGCTGCTCTTCCGGAGGACCCTGGGTCCCAGCACACACATGGCAGCTCACAGCTGACTGTCCAGTTCTAGGGAATCTGACATACATTCCAGGGAATCACAGACATACATATAGGCAAAACACCAGTGCACATTAAAATAAACAAATCTTAAGCAAAAAACAAGCAACCGACTAAACAAAACCAGGCCACAAAGTGTTGAATATTTTGAGCTGGGCATGGTGAATGCAAGCTTCTAGTTCTAGCACTGGAACGGCATGGGCAGACAACTCTCTGAGTTCAAAGCCAGCCTGCTTACAGAGCGAGTTGCAGGACAGCCAGGGCTACACAGAGAAAAAAGAAAGAAGGAGAAAGTCTCCATTTTGATGAAAAGGCTGAGATAGGATTCCTTATTTTGCTGGTGCTCCCTCTGGGAGTCACCACTGGATGGATGTGCGCTGGGTCTAGGCGTCAGCAGGGACTGCACCTGTATCAGCAGCAGCCATGGCTGTCCCTGGCTTCCCTCCTAGGCAGGCTCTTCCTGCTTCTTTTCTCTAGAGACAGAGGTGCCGGCAGAACAGGATCCCTGTCGTGTTTCAATAAGATTGATTTTCTTTTTTAATTTATCTTTTATTTTCAAAGCAAGGGAACTCGGCTGAAGGAGCACACGGAACCTTTTTCCATTTCTGTCCCCGAGCTGCTCTTGTCCCATCTGTTCCTACTTTCTGTTAGACTTCCAGGACCTCATCCCATATGTTTCCACCTTCCCGTTACATTCACAATTCTTCTGCAACATTTCTTTTCAAGTTAGGCCAGTTTCCATTCACAGCGAGTTTCTGTCCTTCATGTGCTAATTTATATACTAGGTCAGTTAAGATATTCAATGGCTGAGAAATGCCTACTAAAAGCTGGCTGATAACAAGGTCAGACCATTGAGCTGTACAACCAGCGGGGTAACAATCTTTTTTGTAGAGCATGTGCAATTTGTATATAAAACATATGCGCCTTGTCCTTTTGAAAAGCCATCTGGAAGCAGATGGTGGCGGCATAACATTATCGGGCGCCTGCTTTTAATCCCAGCACTCTGGAGGCAGAGGCAGGAAGAGCTCTGAGTTCAATGCCAGCCTGGTTTACAGAGTGAGTTCTCGAATAGCCAGGGTTTCATAGTGAGACCCTATCTTGAGAAAAACAAAACAAAATTCTAAACACCCTGAAGTCTGGGGGTGCCTAGCTCAGGCGGCAGCTGCGGGGCCCTGTCTACTTTTCCTTGGAACTCAGGTGTTGTATCAAGCAGCTCCAAGCTCTGCCAGAGCCAGGCAGAAGGAAGGGCCTGTGGACCAAGGGCTCTGAGTTCCAGTCACGTGGTTCAGGAGAACGAGCCCCAGGTGCACAGAGATGGGTGACCTGGGTATGCCTTGAGCGGTTGTGGCACTCCATCAGACCTGCCCTGCCAAGGGCTGTTTCAGCAGAAAATTGTCTTTTCTCCCATCTCTTTGTTTCTCTTTCTCGCTCTCAAATAATCCTTCTGAGCTAGTCCAAGCAATGCATTACTGTATTCTAGCTTGCAAAATAATTGACAGAAAATTTACCCACCTTTAGTTCCTATGTGCTTCCAATATTTTTTTTCTTTTTCTTTTTTTTTTTTTTTCGGAGCTGGGAACCGAACCCAGGGCCTTGTGCTTGCTAGACAAGTGCTCTACCACTGAGCTAAATCCCCATCCCCGCTTCCAATATTTAATATCAACAGTTACTTGGTTAGGAAGCCAAGGTTTACATTTTACAGTTACTTGTACAGAGCTGTAAAGCTCTTGCTTTTCATATATTTTCTTCTGGGTCTATTCACTAATTTATTTTTATTTCTCTGTGCATTGTTGTTTTGCCTGCATACAAACACACACACACACACACACACACACACACACACACACACACACACACACACACACAAGTGAAGGTGTTGGATCTCCTGGAACTGGCTGCCATATGGTTGTTGGGAATTGAACCCAGGTCCTCTGGAAGAGCAGCCAGTGCTCTTGACCGCTGACCCATTTCTCCAGCTGCCCCCTCTGGGTCTTAGCAAACATTTCAATAATTGTATAATGTTCTCTGTCACAGAAGACTGATTAGAACCCATGGTTCTTCCTACTTTTTCACTTAAGATCCTGACTCCCTGGTCAAGACGACCGAATTCCTGCCTTTTGCTTCTATGTAAAGAAAATTGTTCTTACCCTCTCTGATGGTCAAGCCCCTTGTGTTGACTGTGGGGTTCTTTGCCAACAACAGCGCTGGGAGTGTTGATACGCGTCAGGCAAGAAGGGAATCAGGCTCACCGCACTTCAGCAGCCGGTGGTGGTTCAAACCCCGGATGGACAGCTTGTTTAAGGCACATTTAAGTACAGCACAATTTTGGAAAAATGTTTCCTGGTGACAATTAAGTCAATCCCCTGTTTACAATGAGGCTTAAGGCATCACAAAGTACGAGTGACCTCTTCTGTAAAGATCAGTTCTATAGACTGAGAGACAATGTCCGAGATAAAGGTCTGGGGAAGAGGCTGGGATGAACATTCAAGTCTGGGGAGTTAGGCATGGCCTGGCCCTACACACAGCACAGGTCACCAAGCTCTTAACCCTATCCACTGCCAGCCTTCTGGGTGGAAAACGTGTTATACATCTCTTCCGTTGAAGAGACAACCCTGTGTGTTTAACATTCCTGGTTTCCCTGGTGTCCTCTCCAACTTTCCATCTCAACCGAGCTGTGAGGATTAAAGACCACAGGAAATCACAGTGCACATTCATGAAATCCCCATCGCCATACCTGAGAGAATGCTTTTTGCTTGTTTGTTTGGGGAGGGGGTTTAAGACAGGGCTTCTCTGTCTAGCCTTGTCTATCCTGGAACTCGTTCTCCTCTCTAAGCCAGGCTGGTCCTGAACTCAGCGATCCACCTGCCTCTGCTTTCCAAGTGCTGGGACGAAAGGCAGGCATGCAACATCACTGGCTGGCTCTGAGAAAGCTTTTCTAATAAAATAAAGTGCTACATACCTACGTAAGGAAGAAAAGAGGCCCGGCCGATCTTGGGAGATTAGCCAGGAAAGGCCTTTTTTTGGAAGAGGGATATTTAATGGAGGCTCCCTCCATGAGCAGAAATTGCCAGGTAGCTGCCGGGGTGGGGTGGGTGTGAGGACAGCCCTTCGAAGAAAAGCAGGAGGACATGCAGAGGCAGGGACTGAGGGAGGCACAGGGAGAACATAGGACCTTCCCTCGCCTCAGCCGGTTTACTAACCATAGCTAGTGTCACCAAGAGCTTACTGTACTGAGCTCGTGTTACAGAATGATGGGGACGAACTGCAAACACACAGAACACTACTCAGCACACAGTAGCTTCAGTAACTGAACTGCTATCACTGCTTCCTCTGGACCCTGGAGATTGAGCTCATATGTTAACAAGTGTGGTTATTTTTCATTTGTGTGAAATTAAGTTTTGTGGGGCATAAGGCTCCTAGTGGAACAGACAGGACTGCCAAGAAGGTAGATATCCTGACCAAACTGGTGGGAGCGAACTTCTTAATATGCAGCTTCAAGTGCGAGTGTCTGCAGCAGAGGCGGTTGGCAGCTGGCGGGGCCGCTGAGAAGGATATGATGACGAAGCACAGGTACAGGAATCTAGAACAGTGGCAGAGTGTCAAACTTCAATTCTAACCCAAGAGGAAAGTAGGGGCTAGAGGAGTAAATCAGTGTTCAGAGTGCTTGCTTATTATGCACTCAGGAAGTGGAGGCAGGAGGATCAGGAGTACAAAGTCACCCTCAGTTACATAATAGAAACCAAAGAAAACCATCCGTCCATCCATCTATCCAACTAACCAACCAACCAACCAACCAAAAAATGCAAGTCCTAGGTTCAAACCCACTGATGCCTTACAATTTTCAAAATAAAACATCCTATTTTAGATTAAAAAAAAATCTGTTATGTATATGAATGCTTTCCTGTATCTATGTCTGTGTACCGCATGTGTGCCTGAGTAGGGTGCTGGATCTCCTGACCTGGAGTTACAGATGGTTGTAAGCTTTCATGTGGATGCTGGGAACTGAACCCGCGTCCTCTGGAAGAGCAGCCAGTGCTCTAACTGCTGAGCCACCTTTCCAGTTCCCCAACAAACTATTCTAAAAATAAAACGAAACCTAAACAAATCACCAAGAAGCCAACAAAAGTGGTCAGAATAAAGTCAGAAAGTAGGGTAGTTACTCACACTAGGAAGGATGCCCTATTTGCATATGTATGGTTAAAACAGTTACGAAAGAATTCTTTGATAATGTCAACAAACGAGACAGCCACAGAAGACTGTTCTAGGCCAACAAATGCAAATTTCCAGTTCAAGACTTTCTCACACCTATGTGTGTGCAAGTCGATTTGTCCTTTAGTTTTCTGTAGCTTCAGGAAGCTACATTACAAAAATGTAGCGAAATCCAGTGAAGACACATACTTGTGTTTTGGGGGACGGTGGGTATGGATACTAGAACCTTGTCAGGCAAGTACTATACCGCCCCCCAGCAGGGAAGATGCTTTTCCAAGTATCACCCGCAAGACCTTTGGCACAGCATATTATCTTAGATTAATACAGATATCTTATCTTGAGAATAACCTGTTTCCTAACTTAAACTGTAGTCTGATAGACAAGGAAAAAATAGAAATGTCTGCATTATTTCGGTCTCTTACAGTACAAAGTCAAGATATTCGCGGGATTATGCAACTGTTCTCCGCACACACAACAGCTGTTAACTCTTTTGTTGTTGTTTTTGTCTCTCTTCCCTGAACAAGGCGCTACCAGATCACATGCTTGCAGACCGGCATAGGCGGAAACCTGGCGGCCTCTGGAGGAGAACGAGAGGCTCTTTGGCCCTTTGCTCATTGACTGGGTTTGGCTACTCATCCGATCCCGAATTGCTTCGGCCGGGCCAGCGCCACAGGCAGCTCTGTCCGGTCCTACAGGCTTACACCTGCTACCTGTCCCCCGACCCTACCGTCACTCGGGGAGCCCACGGCCGGGAACCACCCGCCTGCCCGGAACGCTGTCACTAGCAACCTCCCGGTGGTCCCGCGGCTCACCCGCTTCGATCTGCCGGGCGCTAGGCAGGAGCGGGGTGCTGTCCGAGCTTTCCTCATCATCGTTTCCCGCCGGACCCCGAAGCAGGGGCCTCATGACGCCTGGAGAGCAGATGTGCCACTATCGTTGCTTGGCTGACAGAGATCTCGGCAGGACAGCCCCTTGCCGCGCTGGCTGGGTGAGACAGGATATTGCTCCACCCCCTGCACCACCTAGGCCCCGCCCAGCTCTGGTTACGTGTTCCTAAGGCGCCATCTTAGTTTCGGGCAACCCCTGTGTGGGCTGGGCTGGGTTGGGCGTGGCGCGAGGTGTGTTGCGGGAGGTGAGGAGTACACGTCTCTTTTTCCTTAGTAAGAGCCGGGGCACTGGGCAGCCAGCAGGCGGCGATGTGGGCTTGCATCTCGTAGTGATAGGGAGCTAGAGAAATGGACAGGGAGTATTTGCCTTCCAGATGTCTGTAGTAGAGTTGCCAATCTTTATCTGTTTTATGACAGCATATGGATTTTGAAGTGGAAAAGTAGCAAAGGAAAGCATGTTTTGTCTGACCAAATTGCCCTTTTCAGAGGTGAACCCCTATGTAGGCAGCTGCTTTTTCTTTTTAGGAAGGTATTGCAGATTGAACCAGGGCCTCACACATATTAGACTAACGCTCATACCATAGACCTACATCCCCAGCAGGCAGGCCACGTGATGTATGAGCGTGGGGGAGTTTTCTCTGTAAATCTAATTTGGGCAGATTTTTTTCCTACTGCTGACTCTAGGAAAGAGGAAGTAGGAAAACGCTTCAGTCAGCCTTGGTGAGGCCATTGGGCCTCTGAGTAATAAAGGCCATATCTGCAGACTGGTGGAAAAGATATGATGTGGTAGATGCCCTTGGAGAATTCCAGACAGACAAAGGAAGGGCAGAGGCTCAGTAAGCCAGGTGAGGCCCCTGTCTAGAAGAAGATCTGAGACTTACTAAAGACATCCCTAACTCTTGGGCCAGGAAATGCTGCTGTGCAAGTTTTCAAGTTGAAACAACCACACCTTGTAGATTTCAAACCGACTGTCGTAAAGATAGGCCCTTGAGTTTGTGCATACCCACCTGGCAGGCTCTTATAAAATGTATGTTCAGACAGCAGTTCTGGTGCGGTTAATTTGATGTATCAGTTTGCTTGTCCACCACGTGGGTGGACTTCAATCTATTGAAGGTTTGATTTGAACAAAAAGACCAGCTTCCCTAACTCATCCCCTTATACTTCTGCTCCCACCCCTGAGTTTGGAGGGGAAGGCAGACCGGCTTCAGATTTCATTAGTCTCCGGGTTCTCAGCTTTCTGCACCTCTGCTGTTCTGTATGAGCCAATAGGTTTGTTCAATACTGTATCTCCTCTCCCTTATTGGTTTGTTTCTCTGAGAAAAGATTGCTAAAATTGTCCTTGGCTGTTCCCAGCCAAGGGAATCTTCCAACATAGGGAGTCAGATTCCAACAGCCTTGGAACATTTGAAATTAGAAGCACCGTGTTTAAGTATACTTATTACTTGAGAAGATTCAGGTTACAGAAAAGTTGCAAAGTAAATGCCCAGAAGAGAGGATAGGATAGGAAGGCCAGCCTTGCTTTTTTTTTTTGAGACTGGGTTTCTCTGTGCAGCCTTAGCTGTCCTGGAACTCACTCTGTAGGCCAGGCTGGCTCTGCCACTCCAGTGCTGGGATTTAAGGCAAGCACCACCCCTGCCCTGCATATGTGTGTGTGTGGGCAGTTCTTAGCAACACTTTAAAGTGTAACTTAAGGGCCACCAAAATCATATATATATATATATGCTGTCGAGACACTTAGGTGCAAGTCTCACTTAGCTTTGAGAAAGCCACACCTACACTTCTTCGGGGAGTATTATCCTTTTTTCCAAACATCAGTCATTCTCCCTAACAGCAATGCATAAATCTTTGTTTAAGTCTTTTCAAAATAAATGTCACCCGTGCTCATACGGGCTACGCTGAAATTCTTTTCTGCAGTGAAGTCAAGATCCTGAGTTTATCTGAGTAGAAGACTAAGAACTCAGGTTGCTATAGGTGACAATGTGGATTGCGGATCTGCCCTGGCCCATAAGCAACTGCTCCTGACAAACTCTCCATACATTGGGCCACATTTGACCCCCTTTTAAGATCTATTAGAGTATGACACATTTGTTTCAACTATGGAAGCAGTGTTGGTATTTATTGACCATCATACTTTATTTGGAATTTTTTACTTTTTACCTCTTCCCTCCTGCCCTGCCCTTCCAGGGTTTACTTAAGATGCCATATTAAGTTTCATTATTGTATCTCCTTAGGTTCCCCCAGACTGTGACAGTCTCCCAGACTTTCCCTTTTTGCTGACCTTGTCACTTTTATAGAATACTGATGCTTTTCTAGAAAGTCTCTCAATCTGAGTTTGTCTAATGTTTTCCTTACAATTAAACCAGTACTTTGTAGTTTCAATTTCATTTTGTTTGTTTTAGAATGTTTCCAAGAGCCAAAAAACCCAAGACCAACCAAACAAACACTCTCCCCTCAAACAACAACAACAACAACAACAACAACAGACAATCGACTAAACAAACAAACAAAGATATGGATTGTCTTGGAGACAGGCCAGAGCAAGGCGCCGTTCTTGTCATACAGTCTCAGGGAATGTGCTGGATAGGATGCAATTGGTGATTGGTGGTTGGCGCTTGGCGATATTAGGCTTCATTGGATGCCTGGCTCAGAGTTTGTCATTTTTTTTAAATGACTATTTTAAACCTCTTTTTATACCTTTCTTTTTGGAAGAGAGCCAGCGTGTTCACCCTGCTCTTATGGGCCCAGAGCACAGTTCTTTCATACGGCAGATTTGCCTCACCTTCCCTTTTTCCCTGTTCCGACTACTCTGGACCCCTGGCTATTGTATACTTTATTTCATAATCTAACACATTCCTTATTCTGTTGGTTAGATTTTCAACTGTGTTATTTATTTTGATGATCAGATTGCTACAGTTTTGGTAATGGGGAGCTCTGTTAGTTGGCCGTGAGTCTCTCACCTGTTCTGCTTGCTGATTGAGGCAGAGTCTCTGGCTGGCGTACCACTCATAAGGCAGCACAGGACGCCCTTGAACTTGAGCAATATGCCTGCCTCGGCCTCCCACGTGCTGGGATTATAGGCATGCACCATGGCTGACTTATGGTTATGGTTTGTGAGCAAAACTTTTCCTTTCTGGTACAGTAAGATGTTCAGTTTTCTTTTTCCAAGCTCATGATAAGTCTGAATTCATTTTCAGAACATGGATTGTACATGGATGGCATCTGTGGAAGCAGATTATTTTTCAAAAGATTTATTTATTTATTATACATAAGTACACTGTAGCTGTCTTCAGACACACCAGAAGAGGGCATCAGATCCCATTACAGATGGTTGTGAGCCACCATATGGTTTCTGGGAATTGAACTCAGGACCTCTGGAAGAGCAGTCAGTGCTCTTAGCTGCTGAGACATCTCTCCAGTCCTCAGATCTTTTTTAATAGGTCATAGTGTAAAAAGATCATAGATACTGTGAGTTTTGTATAAGCCAGTGGGTAGCCACTTAGTTTCTTGTTTGTTTTACAAGTCTTAGTGTCACCACAGAATGTAGGAAAACAAGCATACTTGGTTAGGTTCCTTTTATACGTTCTCTGATTCTCCCATTTATCTCCAAGGAGAATAATCTAGGAAGTCTGCTGTGGCTTATTCTGGCCTAAAGGAAGTGCTTTGTAGTTTCATTTTTACTTATTTGTTTTAGAATGTTTTCAAGAGGCAACCCCCAAACAAACAAAACCCCCCAAAGAAACCCCAGAAAACAAAAAACAAAACAAAACAAAACAAACAAACAAGCCAAAATAAAAAAAATAACAAACAAAAAACCAAGGTCTCATGTAATCCCAGCTGACCTAACTTTGTATGTAGTCAATGATGGCTTGACAAATCTTCTCTCCTCCACCAATAGAATGGGCTTACAGATGTGCACTACCACACTCCAAGCACCCATCACTACACCCTATGGTCCAGAACCACCATATAGGATGTAATACCATACCCAGCATTTGATTTATTTTTATTTTAATATAAGATGGCTGTCTCTCCCTTTTTCTGTGGTTTTTGATTTTTTGAGACAGTGTCTTATGTAGCACAGTGTGCGCCTCAAACTCATGATCCTCCTGCTTCTGCCTCCCAAGTGCTAAGGTTACAGGCATCAGCCAACACAAACAGTATGTGCGTACACACACACACACACACACACACACACACACACACACACACACACACACGTGTAGCTCCTGTGTAGGTAGTCACAGCCCTGTGAGTCCAGGAGCACACAGGATTTTACCTGGAGATCAGGATTCCACACAGTTCCCCACCTTCTTTTAGCTTTTCTGTCACTAGGCGCACTCAAGGTGCACAGAAAGATATACACACAGGAAAAGCACCCATACGTATTAAAAAAGTTAAGTAGATGAAAGATTTCAGAATGCATATAATTTTATCTAATTTAGAGAAATTGAAATAAATCAAAATCTGCAAATCTTGTAAATATCAGTGGAGCACACAGTGCAACTGTTGGAGACTCACCAAGGAAACAGGAGAAACAGAATGAGTTTGAAAAGTGACCTAAAAGTGCTCACACAACAACCCAACCTTGAGTGACTCTGGCAGATGAGACAGTTAAAGGTAAACTGTGTTCTTGGTAGGTGTCAAACCACAGTCCTGCTGTATCAGCCTTTCCTCTTGGGTCAGAATTCTCTCTACATTTGCGTTCTGTAGAGAGAATCCGTTATGTGCTATGTGGAAGCATCACCTGTCAATCAAAAACCTATGGCCAATTAGCGTAGGCAGAAAATTGGTGGGAGGTGGGAGGAGAAAATACTGGGAGTAAGGCAAAGGAGATTTGCCCTGAACTCTAGAGGAGATGGATAAATGAAACTGAGGAGAACTAATTAACCATGTGGAAGACATAGGATAGTTTAAACTGGTTATATAAATTATGAGCTAGTTGGGGGAACAAGCCAAAGTTTATGGCCTCCACATTTATTTTCTTAAGAGTCATTATTCTGGGAACAAAAAGGCTGGGTAGAAAAACTCACAACTGCAACATTCCTATTTTCCTCTCAAAGAAAGGTGTAGTGGTTCATAAATTAATTGTCATTACTTATATAACAGAAAGGAAAGCCATCATATAATCTGAAAAAACATTGCTGTTTAACATAATCCACATATAAAAATGTTTCTTCTGTCTGTTCCTCTGTCCCTCTGTGTCTCCCTCCCTTTTTCCTTTTTGTGCCTGGGCTGGAAGCCATGACCTTTGGCCTGCTAGGCAGACAGTCCACCAGATTGCTCAGTCTACCACTCAGTATACCCCAAACTTCACATTTTTAGTGTTACAGTTTGATGGGGTTCGATAGATGAATGCCCATAGCCAGGAAACCATTCAGAGTCAAAGTAACATCCATTCTCTTCTCAGTGCCTCTTGTTGTGACCAGAACACTTAAGATGGGATCTGCCCCCCATTTTTTAAGATTTATTTATTTATTATGTATAGAGTATTCTGCCTACACGTTTGCCTGCAAGCCATAAGAAGGCACCAGATCTCATTATAGATGGTGGTGAGGCACCGTATGGTTGCTGGGAATTGAACTCAGGACCTCTGAAGAGCAGCCATTGCTCTTGACCTCTGAACCATTCTGAAGCTCGTGGATCTGCATTTTTAAACTGAACAGATAGTTCTGCATTCCTAACCATGCTGTACAGTATGCTCGAGAACTTAACTCATATTGTTTAACTGAAATTTTTTTTAAAGATTTATTTGTTATATATTAATTACATTGTCTCTGTCTTCAGACACACCAGAAGAGGGCATCGGATCCCATTACAGATGGTTGTGAGCCACCATGTGGTTGCTGGGATTTGAACTCAGGACCTCTGGAAGAGCAGTCAGTGCTCTTAACCACTGAGCCATCTCTCCAGCCCGTTTAACTGAAAATTTATGCATCTATCTAATTATCTATCTATCTATCTATCTATCTATCTATCTATCTATCTCTATCTATCTATCTATCTATCTATCTATCTATCTACCTACCTACCTACTTACCTACCTATCGATTTTTTGAGACAGGGCTTCTCTGTGCAGCCCTGGCTGTCCTAGAACTAACTCTGTAGTCCAGACTGGTCTTGAACTCGCAGAGATCCTCCTGCCTCTGCCTCCTGAGTGCTGGCATTAAAGGTTAAATACCAAGCTATTATTACATTTTTAATTGCATTTCTCAGGAATAAAAATTGCAATCCTATAAATCTAGTGTCAATTAATAATGTTATTCTGCTACTAAACCAGGATATTAAAATTCACTTCTTTTGCTAGGTGATGGTGGCACACACCTTTACACCCAGCCAGTACTCAGGAGACAGAGGCAGGTGGATCTCTGAGTTTGAGGCTAGCCTGGTCTACAGTGTTCCAGGACAGCCAAGGGTATACAGAAACCCTGTCTTGAATCTCCCCTCCCCCCACGCCAATTCACTTCCTCCTATTTTAAAAAGTTCTGTCAGACTCAAATATCTATCACTATGGATAATAAAATATATATAAAAAGAACTTGACAACAAAACCCAAAATGGAGTTTAGAGAGCATGCTTAGTTGACCTGCTCTCCCCAGCCTTAACTACTGGGTGACATGCATGTGGATAAGTAGTGATGGTATGTGTGGGGGATACCATTTCACATAAAGGAAAGCACGTTAAGTAGTTTCTGTTTTTACTTACAATAGGTGGGCATAAGACAATAAGAACTATCCAAGTTTAGCACAGTTTTAGGGGGAAAGTTCCAAAAATACTTTGAAGGATAGAGCAATCAAAGTTATTTAATCTGTTAGATTTTGCACCTCCCTCTACATCGATTTGTGTTTGTTTGGAAAAACAGCCCAGCAGCTCTATTGCTTCATTGTGACGTCAGCAGAGACACTCCCAATCCATCTTTCTAAAGCCCCTCAGCGAGATAAGGAAAAATAGCTCCTTTTTGTTTGCTACAGATTTTCCCCTAGCAAAAACACCATCTAGGGCGATTTCTACTTGATGGAGAGAGACAACTGTAGTATGGCTAAAACTCGATGTTACTATTTCTTAAAGCGGCTGAGCCAACAGCTTGCAAGCTGTAACTCACGGTAAAATCATGCATTCATTCCATGTAATATATGTGTCGGACATGGCGGTACACATACTATTCACATCTCCAAATATTCATTGGCTTAGAAATAATTTTTTTATTTTAAAAAGAATTTTATTATTATTTTAAAATGTGTGCGCATGCGCATAAGAATGTGGTACACATACAGCGAGGTCAGAAGAGGGCGTTGGATCGCCTGAAGCTGGAGTTATAGGCGGTTGTGAGCCGTCTGACATGGTTGTGGGGATTGAACCTGTCCTTTACAAGAGCTGCCTGGACGCTTAACTGCTGAGTCCTTTCTTTAGCCCCTCATTCTTTTTTTTTTTTTTTTTTTGGTTCTTTTTTTTTTTTTCGGAGCTGGGGACCGAACCCAGGGCCTTGCGCTTCCTAGGTAAGCGCTCTACCACTGAGCTAAATCCCCAGCCCCTAGCCCCTCATTCTTATTTTATAGCTGAGGAAACCCGATGTCATTGAGGGTAAATTGTGTAAGCACCAAAGCCAAATCTGTGTCTCTCTGGCTTCTAATCCCCTGTTCTTTCCATGTTGTGTTCCAGTCGGCGAATCTCCATGTGCAAGGAGCTAAGGAGTTTGCTGGTCCATCACTTAAACCCACCGTCAGTGGGAAGAGTTTCGGGATGAAGGCTCTGTGATGTGCTACAGAGTACGTTAGGCTAGGACCGGGGGCGGAGGGCAGCTTCTACTGTTAAGTCCTACGGGCTGGCACAGAGTCAATGGGAACCCCAAGAAAAGTAGAAGCCAGGAGGACTGGAGAGATAGCTCCGTGGTTATGACTGTTTGCTGTGCAGTCACAAAGACTGGCGTTTGGATCATAGCATCCACGTATATAACAAGCCTGGTGCAGACCTGCAGACCTGGAACTCCAGCTCTTCGAAATCTCATGCCCTCTTTTGGCCCCTGTAAGCACACTAGCATGCAGGTGCGTGCGCTCTCGGGCACACACACACACACACACACACACACACACACACACGTACACGTACTATACGTTTTTTATAAAGGTCTTTTGGTAACATAGCTTTTTAAAAAAATACCAAACGCTCAGGAAGTACAATCCCAGTCCAAAATTAGAGGGCTGTTGGTATCTACCTTTCCGTTATTATAACAAATTACTGAGAGAATAAACTTAGAGAATTTTTTTCTCCTTCTAAGGAGGGACCCAGAACCTCACACATCCTTGACCTTGGATTTCCCAATCTCCAGACCTGTGTGATAAATTTCCAGGTTTGTACGTTAAGAAGTCTGGAATGGCTCCAGGCACATGGTAACAGAATGCCTTCTCCTTGATTTTTTCCCAGTAAGCTCGACTCAGGTGTAGAAAAGGACGATGATCCATTGCAGTTTGTATGTTGATGACGATAATGTGGTGCACTAACTCCTCTGAGCACTAGGTGGCGGGCTGGTGCAGAATGATCACAGCAGGAGAAAATTTGGCCTCTGTCTTCCAAGGCATTGACTGGCGGAAAACCATCTGCTTTACTTTCACCAGATTCGAAATGTAAAGTTTGGGTGAATTCACGGGTTTGTTATTTCATGGGCTTATATTCGAAATTTCTTCTAGTTTCTGCTTTTAGACATTCAAATACACACGACAGGTCTAACTGTAGACCAAAGAACTGTTTCCTTCTTTAACGTTATTGCTCAAGCTCCTGGACTGACATCTAGAACTGAAAGACCACAATAGAAAGATGCAAATATTCTCTGAAATCTAACTTTGATCACCTAATGAAAGTAAAAACCTCACCCAACCGAACAAAACATCCAGAGATTCTAGAAGTGGTGATGATTACAATTATAGTGTGATATTGACTGGAGATTCTAGACGTGGTCACTAAAATTATGTGATATAGGAATGCGATATTGACGACTCCTGGAGAATACAAAAGTATCCCCTTCCTTACTGTTGTGGGAAGTCAAATGGGCTCAGCCTAAATTGGGTTCCATCCCTGCAAGAACTCGGACCTGGTTGCCTCTTTATCTTACTCCTTTCTGCTTTGGAATGGCATTGCCCCCACTACTGAGGCTCAACGTCTCAAGCCCAAACAAAACAACTTTGGATTGGCCAGAAGTACATTTTTGGAACAAATTGCTTTGCCCCAAATGATTGACTTAGGACTGATGTATCCTGTTACTGTCTCTGACGCTTCCTGAGTGTCTGTTCAGTTCTAGCCCATGTGCCCTCCATCCTTCCCCACCCTGTGCTAGGTTGTATCCTTGTAAAAATGAGAGCTCTGCTTTTTTTTCTTTTTTTCGGAGCTGGGGACCGAACCCAGGGCCTTGTGGTTGCTAGGCAAGTGCTCTACCACTGAGCCAAATCCCCAACCCCGAGAGCTCTGCTTTGTTAGTGTTGTCGCAATGTTACACATAGGCTCCAACACTAGCACCCAAGGTCCAAACTGCTTACTTAAAAAAAAAAAATAAAGACTTGGCAAAAAACAGAAACAAACTTTTGTGTCAAACTTTTCCAAGAAAAATTTAACTCGATACTTAATTCTAAATATTTTCATTCTCAAAAATCTTTTTTCTTTCCTGGAGCTTAGTCAAAATAGGAAGTGTCTCGTTCCTAGGCAAACTTGTGCACAGATTTTACAACAAGACAACTAACTAAAAGAATCGTCCTGAAAGGTGTGGCTGCTGCTGGGTAAACTTCGGTCTACCTCTAAAAGGTTTTGAAACTGTTTTCAGAAAGGCTATGGAGGAGTTTGGAACTAGCGACTAGAAAGCCCGAGGATTCTGTAAATAGAGTTTAATGGGTGTTGTACTTAGGGCTTTACTGCTGTGAAGAGACACCATGACCAAGGCAACTCTTAATAAAGACAACATTTATTTGGGGCCGGCTTACGGGGTCAGTGGGTCAGTCCATTATCATCAAGGTGAGAACATGGCAGCATACAGGCAGGCATGGCGCAGGAGGAGCTGAGAGTTCTACATCTTCGTTAAAGGAAGTCAAGAGCAGACCGTTTTCAGGCAGCTAGAAGGAGGGTCTCAAAGCCCACCTCTACACTTCCTCCAATGAAGCCACGACTACTCCAACAAGGTCACATTCCCTACCCTAATAGTGCCACTCCCTGGGCCACGCATATTTAAACTACCACAATGGTCCATTCTATTGTGAGTTCAGAAGACCAGAATGCTGAAACAAATATAGACAGTGGAAACTTCTCTTGTGAGGTTTTAGAGGGGAACATAACTGTATTAGGAACTAGGCTAGAGGTCATCTGTATGATATTCTGGCAAAGAATCTGTTGTATTTCTGCCTGCTGTGGGTTATCCACTAGAGAAGCCATTCTGATATGGGTGTTTAAACCAATAAAAGGTCTTTATTAACCTTCCAGTGACTGCACTGGGTACTTGGGATCCCTCTGTAACCCAGAACCTTTCTCATGGTGAACTTTTAAGCACAAAAACTATATCAAAATTATCTATCACAAAATATATCACAAAAATTGACATACTTTAGTTA
Organism: Rattus norvegicus; assembly: GCF_021556685.1. Classification (NCBI taxonomy): domain Eukaryota; kingdom Metazoa; phylum Chordata; class Mammalia; order Rodentia; family Muridae; genus Rattus; species Rattus norvegicus. The sequence goes on from NC_141541.1 coordinate 87,174,181, forward strand.
ACGAGAACAGTTAGCCAGAAGCAGCACTATAGAAGCCAAAAAGCTTCTATATAGGTTAGTATGTTTAGAGACTTTCCCAGAACTGTGGACTTCTATAGGATTAGGTTTTTGTTTTCCTCTTGGCAGGTGTTTGTTGTCTACATGCTGAGTTTTATGGCCTGAGTGGTACTTCTATCATGGAGACAGATGTGCTAAAGTGTGGGGACCTCTGAGATTTCGTTCATGTCCATGTCTTGAGAATTTAAGTAAAGTTGGATACAGGCATAATGGACTTGCTTGTTTGGCAGAGAAACTTGCAAGACAAGGTAGAATGAAGGCTGTGGCATGGGGACTGGTTGCTGCTCTCAGTCAGGTCTGTTGTGCAAGAGCCAAAAGTGAGTGGAGAGACATGAAAGCCTGTGCAGTTTGGAAAGGAAAAGCATGTGAAGGCGTTTAGCCTCACACCAGGCAGGTCTGAGAGCAGCGGCAATTATTAGATTACACCGAATTTCTTTTTTCTTTTCTTTCTTTCTTTCTTTCTTTCTTTCTTTCTTTCTTTCTTTCTTTCTTTCTTTCTTTCTTTCTTTTCTTTTTTTTTTTTTTCGGAGCTGAGGACCGAACCCAGGGCCTTGAGCTTGCTAGGCAAGCGCTCTACCACTGAGCTAAGTCCCCAACCCCTTCCCCGAATTTCTTTAAGAGAAGTTTGGCGCTTTACACTAGGACGACAGGAAAGGTTGTTCTGGGGGAAAGACTCCATTCGCCAGAGGCTCCATCTTGTGACAGTGCAAATTCAGGAGCCTGAAATAAGAACACCGCGGGAAGTTTCCCTGCTCAAAAAACCACCACCTCAGAAAGTGTTTTCCAAGGGTCAGTATGCACAGGCTGCCGCAACTGTGGTCTGTGGCAGTGGCTCTCAACCTTCCTAATGCTGTGACCCTTTAACGCAGTTCCTCATGTTGTGGTTCTCCCCTCACCCCACCCCAAGATTATTTTGTTGCTGCTTCATAACTGTAATTTTGCTACCGTTAGGAATCATAATGTAAATATCTGTCATCTGATGGCCTCAGGCAACTCCTGTAAAAGGAGCGGGGACCCACAGGTTAAGAACCACTGGGTTATGGGATCAGTTCCACCGAGTGGCCTGGGGAGGGCACTGTGAAGGAGAGGCCTGAGGAGAATCTAGGATGTTGGACCATGGGAAATCTGTTGGGGGAAAGCGAATGTGAGTAGTAGACCAGCCCAGGAAAGAAGCTGTAACTGTAGACAATAGAGCGGGGGCGAGGGGCTACCCAGGCACTTTTGGAATTCGGATGATTCCATCAGGGGTCCTGGATGCTAGACATGCAGATGTAGGGTTTGGTGTTCTCCCTCCTAGAGTTCAGCTTGCTCTTATCTAATCGTTCCTGATGGGCTCCTGTTCTTCACTTTGGAACGGAACTGCTCGTTTGGTGCCATGGTATATTGGAGAAATAAACTTATTTTTGGCTTTATAGGAGCTCCCAGTTAAGAGCTGCTGGCATCTCAGAAGAGACTCTGCTCTTATACTTTTGAACTGTGTTCTGGGATTGCTAAAAACTATGAGAACCTTTGAAGTTGAACCAAACGCATTTTGCATTCTGAGACGGCCATGAGCCTCTTTGGAGGAAGATTCAGCTTAGAAGTGATGTGCTGGTTGTCAAGTTAATGAAGAGTGGGTGAGCCTGTGAGATGAATATCGATTGTCAGCTTGGTCTAGAGTCACCTGGAGACAAATCTCTACACGTCTGTGAGGAATTTTCTAGGTAGGTTAGTGGTAGGCTGGACTTTCTAGACATGTTAATTAGTGACAGATGTTGGAAGATGCACTCTAAAGGTGAGTGGACCGGGATCCTTGACTGACTACAAAGGAGAAAGTGAGCGGAGTACAAGGATACTGCAGTCTTCCCTTCTGGGTCCTAGGTCAGCTGCATTCCTTCCGTATTGCCCTGCCTTCATTGACACGAGGAACTATATCCTTCAAACCATAAGTCAAAGCAAGCCCCCCACAACAGAACTGACTACCTGAATACAGGGAAAGGCAGAGTTTTCTATTTTAGTGTAGCAGTAACCCTGGAAAGGAGCAATAAGAACATTGTAGATACTGTTTCTTTTTGAAGCTCTCTCCTGATGCTTTTTTATTTTAAAGATTTACTTATTATATATGAGTACACTGTAGTTGTCTTCAGACACACAGAAGAGGGCACTGCATGCCATTACAGATGGTTGTGAGCCACCATGTGGTTGCTGGGATCTGAACTCAGAACCTCTGGAAAAGCAGTCAGTGCTCTTAATGGCTGAGCCATCTCTCCAGCCTGTAGATACTGTTAATTGTGCCCTTAATGCACCGTGCTGTACACGGTTAGTTTAAGATAGTGTTCTTTTAGGATAAAATAAAGCTACCTGTGGTTGTAAATTAATAGAGCATAAGTTCTGTACTCAGATAATAACAAGAGTGAAGCTGGGACCATCAATTCAAGGAACAGAGTGGATTCATGACCGATTTCTTCTTTGTTCCCTCTCTTATTCTGGTTCTTTTTTTTTTTTTTTTCCCGGAGCTGGGGACCGAACCCAGGGCCTTGCGTTTCCTAGGCAAGCACTCTACCACTGAGCTAAATCCCCAACCCCCCTCTCTTATTCTGCATGGGTGCACACACTCTTTTATGTGTATGGGTGCACTGAGTGCATATGTGTGGAGGTCAGGCAACTCTGGGTGTCATCTTCAGGAATGCCTGCCATTCACCTCTTTTGAGAAAAAGCTCTTCATTGTTGGGCCAGAACTCACCAATTAGGCTAGATTCACTGGGCGGTGAGCCCCCAAAGTACACATCACTAGGCAGTCCAGGAGGGGAAAGGGGATCCAGTGGCAGGCAATTGCTCCAATCATTAGGGGACGCACATGAAAATCAAGCTGCACCTCTGCCACACACGTGTAGGGATCCTATTCCAGCCCATGCGTGCTCTTTGGGTGATGGTTTGGTCTCAGTGGGTCTGGATGTCCCAGGGTTGGGTGGTACCTGGGGGTTCCGGGGGCTTCCTCTTCTCTGAGAAGGGGATGTCATAGGTGGAGGTATTTGTAAGGGTGTGCCTGGGAGGAGGGGAGGAGGGGAGGAGGGGAGGAGGGGAGGAGGGGAGGAGGGGAGGAGGGGAGGAGGGGAGGAGGGGAGGAGGGGAGGAGGGGAGGAGGGGAGGAAGGGAGGAGGAAGAAGTTACTGCCATCTGGATGTAAAGTGAAGAAAAAAATAAATGATTGATTACCAGGTCTGGTGAAATGGCTCAGAGGGTAGAGGCATTTGTTGCCAAACCTGAGAACCTGAGTTCAATCCCCAGGACTTGCACGGTAGAAGGATGTGAGTTTTTGTGATCTATGTACTTACGTCAGGCACACATTCCTAACCACAAAAAAACAAACATATTTAAGACAAAAGGGTGCATATTATCATACCTGACATTTGTATGTGGATTTTTTCTTCTTTTTTTCAGAGCTAGGGACTGAACCCAGGGCCTTGCACTTGCTAGGCAAGCGCTCTACCACTGAGCTAAATCCCCAACCCTGTATGTGGATTCTTAGGATCAAACTCAGGTCCTTGAGCGTGCAACGCAAGCACTTTATTGATTGAGCCATTTCTCCAATGGCCAATTTTATTTTAATACATCGGTCACCTGCTTTATACACATACTAGCTATAGGTTGTAATTAAACGTATATAATCTTATTATTCTTTTCTTGATGCAACTCCCCTTTGAGAAACAAATGTGTTTTTCTAGAAGTACAGCAGGCAAACACATTTTAGTAGAAGAAAATAAATATAATTTTGTTCCAGCCACTGCAGTATAATTGGGTGACTAAAATACGTCTGTGGAAGGGTGAGCCATGCTTAAAATAAAACATGCTTAGCATGGGTGGGGAAATTGCTTCTGTGCCAAGAAGACTGGCTCAACGTGGGAGAAATCACTGACCTCAAGGATATATGATGTTTTGTGGACAGTGATTGAGTAGGAGAGACTACCTTTCCCTCTCTAGGCAAGTGGGTTTTGACACAGGAGGCTCTCAGCTTAATCATAAAAGAGTCTTGGGTGGCCAAGGTCCACTTCTGATAGTCTGGCTCTGACCTACGAGTTCCTTTGAATAGAAGTGGACAGAGGGGGAAGTGGGCATTTGGAACAGGGCAGAACCGTAGGAGGAGACGCTCGGTAGTCTAAGCATCCAGTAAGTGTTCTCCGTCTTCCTTCTTTTCCTTCCTTGTGAGGTGGCTTTTGGTTTCTGAGTTGCTTAGTGTGACATCCGTGCTGTGACCGAGAGAGCCAAAGGTTAAGGCTGCCTTGAGGCGTCTCCTCTACTTAACAGGCATTCCTCGTCCTGGAGTCTTCTTTCACGAGTCACCCAGAATTTATGCCAAGATATTGTCTATTCTAGTTTCCAGCCCTGTTGGAAAAGAAACAGACAAGAAACGGGGGGAAATGGGTAGTTTTCCAGTAACCAATCTACTCATTTCTAAGGCAAGTTGATAGTCTTACAGAATTGTGTCCGTAAATCAGAAGTGGACAATGCGGTTAAAGGTAAGGGACACCAAGAGTCTAGAATGTAGATGTAGCACATGTCTGGAATCTCTGCACTTAGGGTGATGATTTTAAGGTGACACTGAGTCATCCTGTCTCAAATCACAAAAACAACAGGCTGTTGTAGCACATCCCTTTAACCCCAGAACTTGGGAGAGAGAGGCGGGCGGATCTCTGTGAATTTGAGACCTCAAATATATGGTGAGTTGAAGCCACTCAGGGTTATACAGTGAGACCCTGTTACAAACAAACAAACAAACAAACAAACAAACACCATAAAACTCCCCAAACCAGCCTGCTCACAAAAACCAAATGTAAGATTAAAAACTATAAAAAACAAAAACAAAAACCACCTAAATCAATTCAAAACAAAACAACAATACAGCTAGAATGTGTGCAAGAGAGCAAAGAAGAACATTGGGTCAATGTGACAAGTGCTTTCTTTTGCTAAAATATATTGAGGATGGGCATGATGGTACATACCTTGAATCCCAGCACTCAGGAGGCAGAGGCTTGAGGGCTCATGGATCTCTGTGAGTTCAAGGCCAGCCTGGTCTACACAGTGAGTTCTGGGACAGTCAGAGCTACATGGAGTACCCTGTCTTATCCCCTTCCATTGGTGGTGGGGGTGCACAGAGAGATGTCTCAGCGAGTTAAAGGTGTCTACAACAGTCTTCGTGATCTGAGTTCAATCCCTGGGACCCACATGATGGAAGGAGAGAACTGACCCCTGAAAGTTACCCTCTGACTTCCACACACGCATGCCATGCATGCACATGTATTTTTAAAAGCTAACATATGAAATGATAGCTCTCATGCGACATTTCCATACATGTATGGCACTGTCCCTTGCTCATATTCTTCCCCTCATATCTTCTTCTGTCCTTCTTCTCACTGACTTCCCTCCTTCCTCTAAAAAAGGTTCCCATCCACACGACTCTCTTTCGTGTCAATATGACAATTCTGACGCTTAGGTGATGTTGGCCAGGTTTAAAAATGTTGACAGAGTCTTGGCTCTGCTTCCTTTGACAAATACACACCTTACAAATTAAATTCTGTTTTTTTCAAAACATGAAATTACATATGCAGAAAGCCTAACTCACACAGTAAAGACAAGGAATTCTGTAAGGCAGTTCAAAGACTAAACACAGCTCAAAGTCAGTAGTCCTCTCCTGCAGTATTCTAATCCTGGAAGGAGCCATTTAAACTCAGATGTTTCTTTCTTGGCATTTCTAGATCGTTCAATTTCTTTTTTTTTTTTTAACCACATGGTCCTCTCTTCAATGAAACCTTAATCTTGTTTAAGACGTGGCCATCTGGGTTACAATTTTGAAATTTGTGGTTAATAGTTTTGCTGTTGTTGAGTATTGATCGCTTTTTAGGTTGGACTTTTTATTTTTTATTGGATATATTTCTTTATTTACATTTTCAAATGTTATTCCCTTTCCCAGTTTCCTGTCCACAAGTAGGTTGGACTTATTAATATCCTTATATTTTGTTTTGGTATAAAAATCAATATTGAAAAATGCAGACATACAGGAAATAGAGACTGAAGTGAACCCCCCCCCCCCGTACCTATAGTCAGCTTTAGACATTAACATTAATATCCTTATATTTTGTTTTGGTACAAAAATCAATATTGAAAAATGCAGACATACAGGAAATAGAGACTGAAGTGAACCCCCCCCCCGTACCTATAGTCAGCTTTAGACATTAACACGGGGCTGCACAGTCCCCCATCTCTGCCCTTGCTCTCAGGGTACTGTGCACTTATTTTCTATGGTGGTAAGGGATACTAAATATAGCAGTTAGCATGTAAGTCTTCTAAGCATGTTCACATCGCTGTGCTGACAACCTGTTACCATCCAGCAGCCCCAGCAGCACTCTCCCACCTTCCCTATCCATTAAGCTCTCAATCCCTACTCTCCATAGCCCAGTCCACCAGATACTTTCTATCTGTGAACTCGACTCTAGGAAGCTCATGTTCTCAGAAACATTGACACTTTATGACTTGCTTATTTAGTAATATTAGCCCATGTTGTAGCGTGCATCAGAGTTTCCCTCCCTTTGGAAGTTACATGCTGTCCCATTGTATTTAATATATTTTATTTATCCATGAATTGATCCTTGGGCTGCTTCCAACTTTTGTTGATTCTGAGCAATACTGTTAAGAACACGAGTGTGCAAACAGGCGAGTGAGTTTGTTTTCTCAGTTGTGGGTGTAAATTCAGTGGAATCGTGGATATGCTGACGCTCTGCACAGCTTCCCACAGCAGCTCTATGGATGTTCCTGCTAGTGACATATACCCACATCTATCTATACATATATGTATATGTACAGCCTGGTTTGCTCTGTATCGCCCCTAATAATTTGCTAATTTAAAATTTGTTTTAGAGACAGGGTTTCTTTCTGTATATGATCTTGGCTGTCCCAGAACTTGTTCTGTAGACCAGGCTGGCCTCTAACTCACAGAGATCCTCCTGCCTCTGCCTCCTCAGTGTTGAGATAAAAGGTGTGCACTACAACTGCTCTGCTATTTTAAATCTTTTAATAGCCAATAAGCCTAGAGTTATTTTCCTTGTGCATTTATGAAAGTTAAAAGACCTTTAAAATTAATCATATCCGAGACAATTAAAACATCATTTAACACCCTGTCGGTAGACACACATTTAATTGCTTCACAAATTAAAGGCTCTCCTCCTTTACGTTTGTATATAGAGCCAAATAAGGTTTGCACATTGCTCCTAGGTTCCATCCCCCACACACCTCCGTCCTGGGATCTGACTATGTAGCAACCGCTGGCCTGGAACTCCCTCTGTAGACCAGGCTGGCCACAAAGTCAGAGAGAAGATGTCTGCCTCTGCCCTTCTGAGATCAAAGCATGCACCATAGACTCCAGACAAAGCAGTTATTTTCAAAAGTCTGTTAGAGCCATGGTTTCTGTTGGGTGTGTGCTGCCTGCCTGCAGTCCCGGCGCTCTGGGGGAAGAATGGCCAGGCTGGAGGCAGCTTGCAGTATAGCAAGATGGCTTTCTTTCGCCTATCTCATCTTCCTCATCCTGCAGGGCCCCTTCCACCCACATGGTCCCTTGTTTACTTTCTGTTTTTCGTATAGTTACTCCAGGTTATTTCTCAATGTGATTTGAACATGTGCTTGACTGGTATCCAAGGAGGTCAGAAAAGGGCATCGGATCACCTGGAGCTGGAATTAAGACAGTCGTGAGCTGCCATGTGGTGTGTGTGTGTGTGTGTGTGTGGGTGTGTGCGCACGCGCGCGTGTGTGCTGGAAAGTGATTTCAGGTCCTCTGCAAGAACAGCTGATACTCTAACCACCGAGTTGTCCCCAGGCCCTGATTCCTGATATGATGGGAGTGCTTTGAGCTATGATCATTGATGTGCGCTGAGGTGGGGCAAACATGTGGAAAGAGTGGCATTGGCTATGGCTCACTTAGTATCCACGGTGAGAAAGAAGAGAATGTTGGTGCTCGAGTGGCTAGAGAAGTTACTTTTCTTTTTCTTTTTTTTTTTTTTAAAGATTTATTTATTTATTTTATGCATATGAGTACACTGTAGCTGTCTTCAGACACACCAGAAGAGGGCATCAGATCTCATTACAGATGGTTGTGAGCCACCATGTGGTTGCTGGGAATTGAACTCAGGACCTCTGGAAGAGCAGTCGGTGCTCTTAACCGCTGAGCCATCTCTCCAGCCCGAGAAGTTACTTTTCTTATTTCTGTGATAAAAGTTGATCAAAAACCAGTTGTGTGTGTGGGAGGAGGGCTTATCTTATCCCATAGTTTAAGAAGGGATAAAGTCCACCTCACTGGAGGGTGCATGAAGGCAGGGAGGAGGTAGCTGACTCCGTCACTCATCATCACCTGGATTTCTCCTTTATCTAGCAGACCCCAGCCCATGGGATGAGACTGCCCAGACCTAGGATGGGTCCCCCCCCCCCCCTCCGTTAAAGATTTCTGGGAACACCCTCACAGATACATCTAGAGGTGTGTTACCATGGCGATTCTGATGAAGATTAATCTTTGTTTTCCTTCTTTGTCCTCTTTCATTCACTCTAGGACCTCAGACTGTGAGATGGAGCCACGATCACCTAGGTGTCTTCCCTTTTTAGGTAAACCTCTCCAGAGCACTGCACGGACACGGCCAGAAGTGTGTCTCCTAGGTGACTTCAGACTCCGTGTCCTCGTCCTGAAGAGTAACCAGAGTAACCATGCTTTCCCAGTGTTTGAACTAGATTCATTCAGTGCGTCACTTCTGCCATTTTAACTTGTTAGGACTTCATTTTCCCTGCCGAGTGTTCCTCATCTGTGGTTGACTTTGTCACCAGAGCTGAATTTCTTACCCATTTTACGTTTTCTTCTGCGCTGCTGCCTACTTTCGTTTCTTTGCCTCGACTCATTTGCTTGTTTATATCCTCTTTGAAGTCATTTTTTTTGAAAAGTTTTACAAAATTCTATTTATGATGGGTGTCTGCACATACATGCATGGGTCTCATGGTGTGTGTATAGAGGTTGGAGGTCAACTTGAGGGAGTCAGTTTTCTTCCACCAAGTCCTGTGAGTTGAACTCAGGTCAGTAGGCTACAAGTGCCGTTACCTGCTGAGCCACCGCCATGACCCCGCGTGTCAATTACTTCTCTGTTGCTGTGATCAAACACTGCAGCCAAAGTGGCTGAGTTTATTTTGACTTATGGTTTCATACAGACAAGAGGACATGGCAGGGGGCACGGTAACAAGTGGCAGGCATGATGGTAGGAGCAAGAAACTGAGAAATAACCTCTTCAACCACAGACATGAAGCAGAGGATGAAATGGAAGTGGTTGAGGTTATGAACTCTCAAAGTCCTAGAGGTATCCTTCATCCTGCAGGTCTGCACCATTTTCCCCCAAACCACTAATGACCTGTTTAAATAGCTGAGACTATGAGGGCATTTTTCATCCAAAGCATTATACCCTAAGTTACCTATTTTCATACTTGTCACCTTTTGCATTTTCCGTTATCCCCCTATTTAGTACCTTTGAGGTCAGTTGGAGGAGCCATGTTGCTGTGTTCTATGTTCCTTGTATTTCTGCACTACAATTTGAGCATCTGTTGGTCTAGAGCTCTCTTCTGGATTTATAACTATATTCTTATTGAACAGCATTATTTTGGACAGCTCCATCATCAGTTCAACTCAGAAAGGAGAAAACAAATCAAACTGTTTAAGATATAAATGTACAGAAGTCTACTTAAAACTGGATGTCTTAGCTAGGGTTTCATTGCTGTGAAGAGGCGCCATGAACAAGGCAACTCTTATAAGGACAACATATAATTGGAGCTGACTTACAGGTTCAGAGGCTCAGTCCATTATCATCAAGGAGGGGGCATGACAGCATCCAGGCAGGCATGATGTTGGAAGAGCTGAGTTCTACATCATCATCTGAAGGCTGCCAGTGGAAGACTAGCTCCCAGGATGAAGATCTTAAAGCCTACACCCACAGTGGCACACTTCTTCCAACAAGGCCACACCTCTAAAAAGTGTCATTCCCTGGGCCAAGCATATTCAAACCACTACATTGGTTAAAACCAATGTTCATGAAATAAAACATTGCAAAATTAACACCGAATATGCCACAAAGTTAAAAAATTATGTAGGGAAAATGTGGAAACTGTTAATGAATGACGTATAGGAAAGATGCAGGGAAAGGGGAAAAATAGAGGAGAAGTGAAATAAAGGAGAGGCCAAAGAAAAGGAGGGATGTAGAAGAATATTATGATACAGGAGAGAAAAGAACAAAGAAAACAAAAGGAAAAAAACAGTTTTCTAGGAGTTTGAAAGAAAAATTAAATAAATATGAGAAATAAAAAACTAGAAGTGAAAGGTAATTTTTTTTTTTTTGAGACAGAGTTTCCTCTGTGTAGCTCTTGCTAACCTGAAAATCGCTCTGTAGACCAGGGTGGCCTTGAACTCAGAGATCTGCCTGCTTCTGCCTCCTGAGTACTGGGGTTACAGGTATGAGATGGGAGGGAAAACAATAGGAGAAAGTAAAAATGTGACTAAAAGTACAGCGGAAAGGGAGAGAACTGACAAAGAAGAAACAGAGGAAGAATAAAAAGGAAAGAAGATTGCCCAGCAGTGAAAAAATGCACACACCCATCATATGTAAATGTATGATGGGGAATAAACAACACATCGTTTCTAAAATGTAGCAAAGTGAGAGCACTGCCAGAGGGCAGAAAGGACAGAAAGTGGGGGAAGTGCAGGACTGGATAGCTTGGATCTGGTCCTCAGAACAGGGACTGGGTTATACGCATCCAATGACTCTGTGCTCTCTGGTCTTTCCTGTGGTTGATGCTGCTGTTGAGCCCGTATGGGGAAGTGCCCAGTGTGTGCAGGAGCTGTCTTCACTTTAACAGTTCCCCTCTTACGAATCAGGGGTCTCTTTAGCTTTGAGTCTGGGAAGTGGACGGCTCCTCTCATCCTCCAGTCACACTCCCTGAGTGGTTAGTGGGAGCTGTCTTCCAAGTGTGTTGGTGCTGTGGCAGGAGACCGCAGTTCTGAGCGTGGTACAGGGGCAGGGCCTGTTTCCATGCTTTCAGGAATGTCTGAGTGTTAATCACCGTGCTGGAGGGATGCTCTTCAGAGTTCTGGGTCCACAGCAATGCATGGCGATTTCCTCTGTCCTCTCAACTCAACTTGGGGAATCATGTCTTACTCAAACCACAACTGGCTCAGAGGCTTCTCAGGGTTGTGGTTTTTTCTTGAGTTAGGAAGGAAAGTTTCACCGGGGTGTGTGAAACTAATAAATTATCCCACTAATAAATTCATGAGTATAGAAGAATTTAGGAAGTAAACACATGTGTCTGCTGTCTTTTTTTATTGGATATTTTTAATTTACATTTCAAATGTTATTCCCTTTCCCGGTTTCCCAGACTTAAGTCCCCTATCCCATACCTCTTTCCTTCTATAAGGGTGTTCCACTCCCCAACACCCCCCACATTCCCCTACACTGGGGGTCCAACCTTGGCAGGACCAAGGTCTTCTTCTTCCATTGGTGCCCAACAAGGCCATCCTCTGCTACATATGCAGCTGGAGCCTTGGGTCAGTCCATGTATAGTCTTTGGGTAGTGGTTTAGTCCCTGGGAGCTCTGGGGGCGGTGGGGGTCTGGTTGATTGATATTGTTGTTTTTCCTATGGAGTTGCAAACCCCTGCAGCTCTTTCAATCCTTCCTCTAATTCCTCCAACAGGGATTCTGTTCTCAGTTCAGTGGTTTGCTGCTAGCATTTGCCTCTGTATTTGACCTGCTCTGGCTGTGTCTCTCAGGAGACATCTATATCTAGTTCCTGTCAGCATGCACTTCTTAGCTTCATAAATCTTATCTAGTTTATATATATATATATATATATATATATATATATATATATATATATCTCAAATCACATGTAGGGCAGGCTCTGAATGTCCGTTCCTTCAGTCTCTGCTCCAAACTTTGCCTCCATATCCCCTCCTATGAATATTTTTGTTACCCCTTCTAAGAAGGTCTGAAGCATCCATACTTTGGTCATCCTTCTTGAGCTTCATGTGGTCTGTGGATTGTATCTTCGGTAATTCAAGCTTTTGGGCTAATATCCACTTATCAGTGAGTGCACACCTTAAATGTTTCTCTGTGATTGGGTTACCTCACTCAGGATGATTTTTTTTTTTTTTGGTTCTTTTTTTCGGAGCTGGGGACCAAACCCAGGACCTTGCGCTTCCTAGGTAAGCGCTCTACCACTGAGCTAAATCTCCAGCCCCAGGATGATATTTTCTAGTTCAATCCATTTGCCTATGAATTTCATGAAGTCATTGTTTTTAGTAGCTGACTATTGCTCCACTGTGTAGATGTATCACATTTTCTGTATCCATTCTTCTATTGAAGGGCATCTGAGTTCTTTCCAGCTTCTGGCTATTATAAATAAGCCTGCCTGAAACTTTTCATTTTTCTATCACCAAGGTTTTGAATTTCTGAAGCTTTTTCTAAAATTATTTATTTATTTATTTTCCTCAAGACAGGGTTTCTCTGTGTGCAACCTTGATTGTCCTGGAACTGAATATGTAGACCAAGCTGGCCTCGAACTCAAAGCCTCCAGAGTGCTGGGATCAAAGGTGTGCGCCTAATCTCTTTTCTTTTTTCTCCTTTCTTTCTTTCTTTCTTTCTTTCTTTCTTTCTTTCTTTCTTTCTTTCTTTCTTTCTTTCTTCCTCCCTCCCTCTCTCTCTCTCTCTCTCTCTCTCTCTCTCTCTCTCTCTCTCTCTCTCTGTCTATTCTTCCTTGTAATAGGACTAATGTCTCCATATCTGTGAGGCTAAGTCTGTTACCAAAAGTGTCTTGTGATGAGAAAGACATAAACCTGGAGGTCATAGCAAACTAAAGGCCGCACAGCTGAAATAACCCCGTTGGTTCTAACCCTTTCTATTAATCTTGGGATGCAATGTTATATTTTGGAGTCCCTGACTGCATTTCTTGTCCATTCCTATGAAATCAAATTTTGGGAAGTAAGCCAGTTATTCCAAAGGGCTTTTTCTTTTTCTTTCTTTTTTCTCATTAGAGTGCCCCTAATTGCCCCTACCTGGAGACTCGATGGACTACTTACTGTCTGTGGGTGGAAAGAAGAGTTGCGGTTTCCACCCACGACCGGTTGAATCAACGTCCACATCTTGATGTGACTCTCGCACACACTGGAGTGTGACGAGCACAGATTTAGAACTTGGCTCGTTCCCACACTCAAACCTGCTCCTCCTCCCTGAGACCAGGAGTCTAGCATAACAGCTGTGCCAAGAGCCAGCCGCACCCCAGGGCACATTCAGACGCTTCTCACCAGACCCAAGTCCCGTTTGCACAGGAGATGACCACTAACAATAGGCTGCCCTTAGGACAGGACATCTTCAGACGTTCAGCAGGGTGAACCAGGCCGAGACAGGAAGGGAGGAAAGCCATTCTATGCTCCCAAACTCACAGAGTCCAGGTGCCACTTCCCCCTATTTTAGCAGACAGCTAAAACATTCAATCTTTCTCCAGTTGCGTTTTGGTTCCAAACTAGACCGTTGTTATCTAAAATACCTTTTGGGAACGAGAAAGTTAAAGTCGTCAGGGACTGAATGTGCCTATTTTCCTAGTCTTTGGCAGTTCCTTGCTTTTATGGGGGTAGCCATGGTGAAACTGAGTCATCTGAAGACAAGGGTGGTGCCAAGTAGGGTGTGAGGGAGGCAGCCTCAGAAAACCTGGGTTCAGAAAGGCAGTGACCAGTAAGTGATGGGCACCAACAGATGCTGGCCACCTTCATTCCCAGTGCCACACTTCTCTCAGGACCTTAACTAGGTTCTGACAAATTGCTACAAACTCAGGTTTCTAATGAGTACTTTCGGCAGAAAATGTGTTTAGCGATAATTACAAGGAAACAGTCATTTTCCCAAGCAGTCACTTCTGAGGTTCAAGTGGCATCACCTAACTTTTAACTTGTGCCAGAACCTCCCCTCCCCCACCATGTTCCCCCTTCCTACTTTCCCTCCCCTCCCTCTGCTCTCTTTAAATAAAAACTAGGTGCTGGGATCACATTCAGGGGTAGGCACCCTTTTTAAAATTAGAGAAACCATAACATTTTCTTAGGAAGTTAAGTATACACCAACTTTTATCCTAAGAAAAGTTTCCCCTCCCCCGTTTACATACATATACAGTAAATAACTACCAATATATACCCACCCGTGTGTGTGTGTGTGTGTGTGTGTGTGTGTGTGTGTGTGTGTGTAGGCACACGGCACGCGAACGCTTGCCATTTTCCTAAACTTCTGACTCATCGTCTGGAGGACAACGATTGACTTTTTTCCACTTCACATAGCTGCTATGGGATGCCGCTCACAAGGATGGGCCTGTTTATTCTCTCGGGGCATCGCTGGTAGAGCGCTAGAGTAAACAAACCCCAGGTTCCCGGTGGCCGAGGAAGTGGGCGCTCTCTGTTCTCCCTTGGGAGCAGGGAAGGTGGGGCCAGGTTGTGGCCACCGCGTGTAGAGACCGCTTTTCTCAGCCACGGGACGCGCGACGTTAGCTAGGGAGAAGCCAGAAGCGCCATTGTGATGCAGCGGGATGGGTGGAGCCATCAAGTCTCAATTTAGATTCCTCTGCTTTTAGGCGCGCCCATTTCAGATTGCTAAACCCTGGTGTGAAGCGGGACAGGCCAGGGCAAGAGGTGGCCAGCCACACCCCGCAGGGCGCGCACTTGGCGGGCTGCAGACCCCACAGGCAGACGCCGAGATGCGCAATCCGAGGCTCCTGAGCGCTGCCCACCTTCTCAGCGTGTGCGTGGTCGCGGTGGCCGCCCACGGGTAGGAGCGCGGGCTGGATGGCGCCGGAGCAGGGGATGCGCGGCGTGCCGGACCCACCAGGGGGGCTTTCTTTAGGGTCCTTCTGCTGTGACAACTTGCCAAAGAACGTCGTTCTAGCTGTAGTCTACGCTGCTCTGCCTTTTGCCTCACAACTTGTTGCTTCTCAATATTGTGCCTCTTTTTTCAGAGACTTTTTCTAAACTGGATGTTTCTTGTGTGACACTGTCAGTATGACTGAGGTGACCGGAGTCTGATGAGAATGCTGTAACAGAGACTGTAGGAAGATTAACAAGAATTAGACTGTATAAAGTGCTCCATTTCTTAAGTGTTTTTTTTTCCAGCAAAGAAATCATTTTTACGTGTGCGTGTGCGTGTGCGTGTGCGTGTGTGTGTGTGTGTGTGTGTGTGTGTGTGTGTGTGTGTTCATTTGTAGCTTAGACCGAGGGACCCTGGGCAGCCCTACTTCACTTTTGAGGGGTAGGAGTCTAGGCGTGCATTACCACATCCGGCCTTTCTTGCTTCCTAACCTGGAAATTTCACTACTGGTATTTTATTTTCAGGTGGTGATTTCAATCAATCGGGTCAGTTAGATGATTTTTTTTTTCTCTGCTCTTCCTTGGGTGTATAGCTAAGTACGAAGATTTGAGCAGGATGAATCATAAATCTAGGTGTGTGTGTGTGTGTGTGTGTGTGTGTGTGTGTGTGTGTGCATGTGTGCACACACACGCGCTCGTGCACGTGCTTCCTAAGAAAATAACGTGGAGATGAAGTCACCACTAATGAGGCTTGGAGACTTGCATTTTGCACTGACTTCTGCATGCCTTATTTTTTCCTTTTGGCTCCTGTGCATATGAACTGTTTGAGGAATTATGGTTTTTGTAGCATTTTACCGGTTTACTAGACAGCAGAGGCACCACGTTCACTGTAATTACTGAGTGGAGCAGTGTGGAGACCCTCTCTCTTTCAGAGAGTGATGACAGTGGGGTGTGTGCAAGTAAGAAGACTTTGTTTTTCTTTTGTTGGCAACTCTTTAGGTCCCGCTTTCTGGTGACAGTCCCAGGAATCATCAGACCCGGAGCAAATATGACTATTGGGGTGGAACTCCTGCAAAATAGCCCCCCACAGGTCCTTGTAAAGGCTCGGGTGCTCAAGATAGCTTCCAACCGATCGACCACTGTCCTGGAAGCAGAAGGAGTCTTTAACAGAGGTAAGATACGCTGCACTGTCTAACCGCCATACTTGGACTATGGTGACAGAGCCCTGGCCTAAGCAACACAACAAAGGGACACGCACACATTTGCAGTGACTTCCACAAGGTCTGACTGATTCTAACGCCTGTGAAGTCTGAAATTGTCCCTGAGTGTTCCACCAAGTGGACAAAGAGCCAGGTTCCTCCCGTGTCTGGCTGCATCACATCAGACCGCAGGGGAAGAACATCCGGAGTTTCCTCCGTGGGAGGTGTTTGCGGGCTTGACCTGGATGCAGTGCCTGCCACCATTGCTCATATATAGACAGTAGGGAGGCTGGGAAACACAGGCGAGGGTTTGCCCAGAGAATGGGCAGACATAGATGCTCGTCTCACAGAACACCACGGTGATTGGGTGCAGTGGATTTTATTAAGTAAGCCAGTGGAAAGCAAAGAAGGTGGACGTAGTTCAGGTTTATTGAACAACAACAAAAAACCCCAAACAAACAAACAAACAAACAAACACTCCAATCGCTTAGAAGTGGTGTGAGTGTGGAAGGAGGAAGTCATGTGAAAAAGTGTCAGACAATTATAGAGACCCAACATCTTTTGTTTCAAGTTTGAGTTCTAATCTGGCCCAAGGTTATATTAGGCCTAGCAGTATCATATATATATATATATATATATATATATATATATATATATATATATATATATATATTTCTACTATTAAGGGAAAATTAAACCTAGGGACTATTAATACACAAAACATCTTTTTTCCACTAAAATGGGTACATATATTCTGCCTTTTTTTCTGATTACAAGAACACTTATATATCCAGTGAGTGCAACTTGTTAAGCATTGTCAATAAAAGCAAAAAAAAAAAAAAAAAAAGGCCAAGTGCAAACACTGTTAACTAATGTGTACTTACACCAGAAACTGAGTTGTAAATGCCCCTACTGTTGAGCTGTTTGTTTGTTTGTTTGTTTATTTATTTATTTATTTATTTATGGATTTCACAATGATTCCTTACATAAAAATTTATTCTTTACCAGCATAGAAAAAAAAAAAAAGAAAGATATCACGGAGTGAGGTAGAAGTGTATGCATATCTGTCGCTCTTTCTCTACAGGAAGTTGACTGGACGGGTAGGGAAATTTAAGCTGGGAAAGGGTTATATGTGTTCTGGCTGGCTGATCCCCACTATGGGAGCAAAGTGAGGGAGGTTATTTCCCTGGGGAGGAAATACAGATCGGTTCTTAACGTCTGGACTGTTTGGTGTGTGTGTGTGTGTGTGTGCATGAATATGTACAGGCAAGAGGACAAGCCATGGATCATTTACTTGGGAGCCATCCACCTTATTTTTGAGATAGGATCTCTCCTAGACCTGTAGCTTGCAGACGACGTTGGCTTTTAGAACTACTGTGATTCTAAGGAGGTCCCCTGACTGTTCTGTGCGTCAGATTCCTCAGCAGCACAATGGAGGTAATGCAGCTGTCCATCTGTGCAGTTATCAAACCTTCTAGGATGTAGTCCTCCTAGGCATTCGTTACACAGTAGCTGCTGACATTGGTAGTGCTAGCCGTAAAGACGCAGATGTAGAAGGCCCATCCTTTCACACACGGGGACAGGCCTTACTTTGTATTGTTGGACTTAACTATTTCTAAAAATGAGCAAGCCCTTGCTTATGGTAGTGGCTAAAGAAACACTGGGGTTGGGGTTGGGGATTTAGCTCAGTGGTAGAGCGCTTGCCTAGCAAGTGCAAGGCCCTGGGTTCGGTCCCCAGCTCCGGAAAAAAAAAAAAAGAAAGAAACACTGGGGTGAGTATCAAACCAAAGGCAATTTCACCTTCATTATTTATACAAGCAGAATGTATGGTTTTGACGGCAGTTTTCCTGGAATGGACAGGTCCAGAGGAATGTGAGTGATTTGGACAGATGTTTGGGCTTTGCTTGGACATTTATACATTCTTATTTTACTTTCTAGATTTATTTATATTTTTATTTTATGGATGTGAGTGTTTTGTCCGCATGTTTGAATGTGTGCTGTGTATATGCAGTGACTGAGAGGCCCAGAAGAGGGGGTCAGATCCTTTAGAACCGGTGTTGAGGACTGCTGCGAACCACCCTGTGGTTGCTGGGAATTGAACTGAGGGCCCCTGTTCTCTGAACTGCCGAGCCACCGCCCTAAGCCTACACTCTTATTTTAGAATTCTGCTCTTTCCCACATGTCTTTATCACTTTCCTCTGTAATAAATAGCAACTGCATTAGGGATGCATATTAATTATGGCTTGGTTTTGATGCTATTATTAGATTTTGTGTTTAACTTTGGAGAGCTACTCCCCCATATGTTCAAGGTTATAATGGAAGACCCTGCCCTGGACTGGGATAGTTCTTTAAAAAAGAAAGTGGGAGAATACCGCTGTTCTCACGGGGAGTCTCTTGATTCTGTTGACATATCAGGTCACTGAAGCTGACATTGCGAGAAGCTCTCTCCCGCTTTGAAAGGACAGTCTTACTGTACAGTGGGGGGCTGTTATTGTTCTCCAAGCAGATGCTTCCTTCCTGAAATGAGGCTTGAGGATGAAGGTGTTCCTGCCTTCTCCTCACGTCCTTAGCTTTATCTGACTTCTGCAGTCCTGACAGTTTGCTGACGAAGGAGACTTCTGCAAGGCCTCAATCTTTATGGAATTTGCATTCTGTATTTTCCCATCAGATAAGTTCAAACAAGTTCATCTTCGGTCTGTTTGGTTCCATCAATTCCCTCACGAAAAGGTTGGTTTTGATAGAGAGTTATCATCTAGCAGAGGTAAGAAGAGGGATGCTTTTGAGTGATTAGAAAAATCCCTGCGCCAGGCTTACACAATTTGCTTAACTTAAATTTTTGGGTGGACTTTAGTTTAAATTAATTTGTGTTTGTGTGTGTTTGTGTGGGCGTGTGTGTGTGTGTGGTGTATTTTGAGATAGGTCACATCCATACAAGACTGGCCTTGAAGTCATTGTGCAGCTGAGGTGAGCATTGAACTTGCGATCCTCCTGCCTCAGCTTTCTAAGAGCTAGGCCTATAGGCATGCGCCATCAAGCCCTAAAACAAGAATGTACCTTATTACAGGTAGAAGAGGATGGCTTATTTTCATGAAATAATTTACTCTTTTGACATAGATGGGGGTGCGTGATCTGGTAATGTGTGTGAATAGCAGTCTTTAAGAAAAAAATGTCTTCTAAGCTTTGTGGAGTTCTGCCTTAATTATGTTGTTCAGCTCCTCATCTTCATGAACGTCATCTATGCAGTTCTTTGTCTTTCTTCCATGTGTAAGAGGTCGCTCTGCTAACACCATCAAACATCTCGAGGTCTCGGCAGGTGCTGTGCTCAGCAGGTGCTGTGTGGAGGAGGAGAGGCTCGGCTTCCTCTTCTTGGGTGAAGAGTGAGCCTTCCTGTTCCTCTTCTTGGTTCTCTTTCCTTTGTGTCCTTGGAATCAGCCTTTCTTTCTTGTTCCCTTCTTTCCCCTGGAACACTTTGTAACTGTCTCCTATTTTTTTTCAAACAAAATTTACTTCAAATAACAAACGATAACCTTTCCCTCAGCCAAAGGATTTTCTGCCACCAGTTCCAAGTAAACCTGGAAACCAAGAAAAAAGCCTAGGGGTGGGAAGGGAAGGCTGGTGAGGTGGCTCAGAAGGTAAGGAAGGGCACAGGCTGTGCTTCCAGAGGACCCTGGTTCAATTTCCAGCACCCGTGTGTCAGTTTCATGTCTGGAACGTTAGTTCCAGAGGATCTGACACCCTCATACAGACATACATGCAAGCAAAACACCAATGTATGTAAAAAAAAAAAAAAGGAAGTAAAAACAGGAATCATTAAAAAACATTAAAAGGAAAAGAAAAAATAAAGGCTGAACTGAAGATGCCAACTGAAACATTTGGGAACCCCGCCTGAGCATCTCTGGCGAGTCTCTATTTGGTCTCTTTGAGACGGGGTCTCGCTATAGATCCTTGGCTGGTCTGGAGATCAAAATGTAGACCAGGCTGGCCTTGAACTCAGAAACATGCTCCTGCCTCCGCTCTTTGCCTTCTCATTGCAACTCTGGGATGAAATTGTTTCCATATCTTTGTCCTCTGATAACTTGGATTTTTGATTTTTGTGCTTAACTCTTCGAGAGTGACTGGCATCTGTTGATTTTATTTTTTAAGAAGGAAAGCACTGGGCCTGGAGAGACGGCTCAGCAGTTAGGAGCACTTGCTGCTGTGGCAGGGGACCTGAGCTCCGTTCCCAGCACCACTCACACTGAGCAGCTCATAACTCTCTATACTTCTAAGTCCAGGGCATCCCACAGCCTCTTCTGGACTCTGTGGGCGTGTGCATGCATGCGGTGCACACACACAGACTCAGGCACACTCTTGTAAAATAAAAATACATTTTAAACATTAAAAATCTCTCCTCTAAAAGTTTTCTCTTTCTGAGTATGGAAGACTTTTTATTTTCCATCATTGTAAGGAATGGGAATTTTAAAAATTTGAGGTATTAGTTGAAAAATGAAAAAAAAAATCACACAGCTCTGTTAGGACGGTCCCTTTGGTAGAGACAATGCTGTCAAATGTACCTTCGATCTGTGCAGATCAAGATCTGTTCCACAGGTTTTGTGAAAGAACATTAATTAGTGTAGAGCGTGGAAGGATCCCAGGGCAGGTTCGTACAGGCGATTCTGCATGAAGAACTCGGTCTAAACCTGTAGCTACATGGGAACTACTTCTAAATGATGTAGGCTCTTCATTCACACATCTGTGCTATTGTGTGGGGTTGATATTTGTAGGGGTGGATACTGGGGGGAAAGGGCCACATCTGATACTGGCTGTTCTATCTAATGTTTTCTTTGACTGTGGGTCATGAATACTACTGTAGGCTTTAGTTTCACCATCTGATAAATAATGGTTTCTTACTTTACATGATTATATACTTATTGAATTAAATGAATCTATCTATCTATCTATCTATCTATCTATCTATCTATCTATCTATCATCTATCTATCTATCTGAGACAGGGTTTCTCTGTGTAGCTCTTGCTGTACTGGAAGTTGCTCTGTAGACTAAGCTGGCCTCAAACTAAGATATCTAGATACCTCTGCCTTCTGAGTGCTGGGATTAAAGACACACACCACCACCAGGCTGAGAAGAAATATTTAAAGCACTCAGCAGGAACTGTTCGAGAAAGTATTAGCTACTGTTATTGGAGGAGAATACCAATAACTCATGTCCAAGGTGGTTATCAATCTCTTATTGAGATGACACTGAAATTGAGATAATAAAAAGGCATATATGTCATTAAGAGGCAACAAGAAGGCATTTAGTACATTAAGTACTGTTTGCTTATAATACTGAGGACACTTTAATTTTTACAAATGGATGAAATAGGCACTAAGAAATAAGAGGAAATAGCCAGTTTCCCTGACAAAGACATCAGTTAGTAAATGGTGAGGCCTGAATCTGAGGTTGGTTCTGTCTGGGCTGCAGAGATTGGATATTGTACCTATATATATATTGTGTGTATATATATATATATATATATATATATATATATATATATATATATATATTGTACCTATCTTTCCCTAGAGCAGTGGTTCTCAACCTTCCTGATGCCTTGACCTTTTAGTACAGTTCTTCATGTTGTGGTGTCCCCCAACCATAAAATTATTCGTCTTGCTACTTCACAACTGTATTTTTGCTACTGTTATGAATCACAATCTAAACATTTGTGTTTCCTGATGATCTTAGGAGACCCATGTTTAAGGGTCATTTGACCTCCGAAGGTATTGGGACCCGTAAGTTGAGAGCCATTGCTCTAAATCATCTTCTGGTTTGCTTGCAGTCGACTAGACTTGCATCTTATGAGACCTCATGCGGATCTAAAGAACTGCAAGTTGAGTTCAGCCTGGTAATACACACCTGTAGTTTGAGCACATATAAAAGGCTGAAACGAAAAGATCGAGTTTGAGACCAGCATGGGCTTCATAACAAGACCAAATGGACAATCCTGACAATAACAAAAGAGTTGTAAGGTGGATGCCACCTTTTCTCTGGTCTTAGTTATGGTCACGGTAGAGTTTTGGACTTGGAAGGGGACATCAGAGCTAAATCAACTCAATTACCTAAATGGTGGCTGAGGAGAAGCCTGGTGTCTGGGGCCCTGCCCAAAGTCAAATTGCTCGTTGCTGGCAAAGCTGGAAAGGGATCCTACTTCTCCAAAGAGTGCAACGTTCTTCCCTCTGTCCTCTAGAAAACTCCCACAACATATGCACAAGCTATGTCTAAGACCTAAAGTATACTTACAAATGTTGATTCTTCTCATATGGAAGAAAAACAAAAGGCTGGTGAAGCTTAAAACCACCTGAGTCCTGTGCAATGTCCTCTGTTAGCTCAGGCAGAGTCGCTCCTGATGGACCTGCTGAGGAGAGGGGAGAGAACTGGTCAGGGAATAGCAGAGATCGAAGTTCTATTCCCGGTTTCTCAGGGTGAGAACTGCATTTATAAAGTATAGATTTACGGCCTCCCTTTGGACTCGGCTAAGGTCCAAGTACCTAAGTCTGTGTTGCCGTCATCACAGTTGATTCTCAGCACCATGAGAGGAGAACACTGACCTGCTAGTGTCTCCCAAATTCCCCTTGGCTGAGCTTTGGAAAGCTGGTGAGTGAGAGGCAAGCCCCAGCAGGTTTGATGGCTCACAGACTCTTGAGGGAAGGCCCCTCCTGAATCTCTGTGCTTGCTTTTCAAGTACCTCCCAATTCTTAGCAGAGAAGCGACATGGTTAGGGGTTTGACTGTGAATCAGGGATTGAATGAGGTTGAGGGTAAACATGCTAATTTTTGAAACTTCAGGTTAAACACGAACTGCTCATCCTAACGCTGAATGAGTCACTGTCCTCATGACTCACGGAAGGACTGGGGTGGAAAGAGAAAGCAGATTCTGGAAGAATCTGGGCTGGGTAACTGTTGAGCCCTTATAATTTGTTAGGTCGGTTTTGTAATGCTAAAGCTTTCCTGTTCCCAAAGGCGCTTCTTTTCTTTAACATCCCATGCATGAATGAAGGGTAGGAGTAGGAGGAAGGATAGTACTGGAGGATCCGGAAGACGAATATTTGAAGTTAAAATCATAGAGCTTGGAGGCCGAGGGAGGAGGATTGCCGAGAGTTTGAGGCCAGTGTGGGTTACAGTGTCAAGAGTTTCAATGGGTTACCTTGTTTCAAGAAATCAAAGTTGGGCTGGAGAGATGTCTCAGAGATTAAGAACACTGACTGTTCTTCCAGATGTCCTGAGTTCAATTCCCAGCAACCACAGGGTGGCTCACAACTATCTGTAATGGGGATATGATGCCCTCTTTTGGTGTGTCTGAAGACAGCAGCAGGGTACTCACATACAGAAATAAACAAATCAATCTTAAAAAAAAAAAGAAATCAAACTCACTGGGCAGTGGTGGCCTGCATTGTTAAGCCCAGTATTCCAGAGGCAGAGGCAGGTGGATCTCCAGGTTTGAGGCTAGCCTAACCTACAGAGCAAGTTTTAGGACAGCCAGGGCTATACAGAAACTCTCTCAAAAACAAGATGAAACAAAACAAAACAAAACCCCAAACCAAACCAAACCAAAACTCTACCAAACAAACAAAGAAACTGAATTCTACACTCCCCAAAAGAGCGTAGAGACACTGTTATCTTCTCCTTTTAGAGAGCTACAGGTGCCCATTCATAACCCCTTGCTTGGCTCTGACAGACGATGTTTGCTGGGAACCACTGTTCCACACTTTAGAGATGGGACAGCAGGGTGTCCTGGAGGAATGAGCTGACTTGCCCGGTGGCAGTTGGAGAAGTGCTTGGGGGGCAGATTGCAGTTTCTGTATGCGTTTTCTGAGTGAGTCTGGGGAGGCAGCCAGGTAGAAGCATCTGATAAATGGTTTTCAAATAGTATCTGGGGAAAGATTTAAGGCATTGTTTTCATAAAGACTAATAGAATGTAAGATATCAAGAGTATCTGAGCTGCACAAGAGAACATGGCCGAGAGGGCAGACGTGTGCATGAGGAATGGGAGGCCTGGGTGGAGTGGACACGGGTAGGTGGAGGACAGAGTAACCTTCCGGAGAGCCAGGAGCGAGAGAAAAGAAAGTCCCAGGCAGGAAGATTCTTCCAGTTCTTTTTGACAGAGTCTCTCCGGGTAGCCCAGGCTGACCTCAAACTTGTCATCCTCCTGCCTCTTTTTCTGAGAGTGCTGAGGTATGCACATGTGCATTCCCGCCCCGGAGTGCCTTTTCATTTGATGAGAGAGAAAACTGAAGGGTAAAGCAAGAAATAATTTCTGAGAGAAGCACAAGGTTACAGCGGAATTTAAGGAAGACGTTGCCACAGTCACCACCCTCCTCTAAATGGTGTAGGGCTGGCTACCTTCTTCTAGGAAGTGGGGCCAGGGAGAGGAATGTCAAAAAGGAGGACAAGCTGAGCTCTTCCCTGGTGGCGTCCTATGTGGACCACCACTGGATTGTGAGACATTGGAACAAAAGGGCTGGGCTGTCCGCACGTGTGTGTGTGTGTGTGTGTGTGTGTGTGTGTGTGTGTGTGTGTGTGCTGTTTGTGATGGCAGTGTGCCTCTTTAGAGGCATAAGGGGATGGGATGAGTTTACTCCCACCATGCTTGTTGGTGTATGAGGTGGAATTCTGATTCATCATTTTTGACTCATCCTATTTTGGTCTGGGTCAAGATAACAATCGTATGAAAACGTAGTGATAGATGACAGAGCTTGAAGGAGGGCTGGGGTGAGTCCCAGTCTTGTTTTTTTTTTTATTTTTTTATTTTAACTTTTCATAGGAGAGTTTTGGAATTGACTTTGTTTATATTCTTAGTGTGTATTGCTTGTGCAAAATGAAGTATTTCACGATGACATTTTCATAAATATCTCTCATGTACTTGCCCATGTTCCCCTCCCTTCTTTTGTTCCCACACCTCCTGGTTGTCTCCTTTCTTTCATGTCATATATATATGCATATATACACATGTATATATGTATATATGTGTTTATGTGTGTGTGTGTGTGTGTCCCAGATTCTTTGTATGAGAGGAAACACATAGTGTTTGCTGCTCCCCATCCATCACCTTAGTCTGCCTGCCAGGCCCTGGGTGAAATAGCTCTAAGATCTAGTGGGGGAATAGCAGTGGGTAACTGGTGGACAGGTCTGTGGGATTTTTAGTTTGAGGAAATGATTCATGAATTAAAATCTAAAAGCCAGACTGAGTGGTGGAGAAGTTGGAGTAAGGAATGTCTTCTAAGAATACGCCGTAGCTTCCTTGTAGCAGGCAGAGGTAGGGAGTTATGTTCATGAACATGTAGCCACAGAATCGTTTAGCATTGCTGTGTTGAAATATGTGCTAAATCTCTTAGGAATATAGACATGGCATTCACTATATTCAGTGTTTTGAGTACTTATTGTGTGCCAAACTTTATGCGATTACGTTGCAATGACTGTTTGGGAAATAATCCCTGGGCCCACACCATCCTATCGGGAGGCACAAATGGGAGTTGTAAAGCCACATTGAAACGGAACTCTCTTGAAACACCCAGCAATAGTGGTTACTGAGTGTCGCTAACATGAGGGCTACATGAGAAACGTTTTGGCACTGAACCATCGAATGTGGGAGCCATTAGTTATGTGCAGTAGGTTTTTTAAATTAAATTTTGATCATCATCATCATCATCATCATCATCATCATCATTATTATTATTATTATTATTATTATTATTATTTAGTCAGGGTCTCACTGTGCAGCCCTGGATGGCCTAGAGCTTGCTGTGAAAACTATGTTTGGCCTCAGATTCACAGAGATTTACATATTTCTACCTATGGGGTATTGGGATTAAAGATATGTACCACCGTGCCCCACCTCACAAGTCGTTTTTGAGTATGTGGAATGGGGCTTGTGTGACTTGAGATGAGCTATGACCATAAAGTATATACTGGATTTTGAATATTGCTATCAAAAGAATTAAACTCATAACGTTATATACACATGATTGATGGCAGCGTTTTGAACACACTGGGTTAAGATATATTGTTAAATTTAATTTCACTCAATTGTTTTACAGCATTGATCACAATACCTGACACAGTAACATCTCACAGATGGTCAGCTAGCTGGCTTTTTCTTGGCATTTCCCAGTGGCAGCTGTGGAGGCTCCCACCTCCTTCTGAGCACAAACGTGCCCTCTCTCTGTTGTTGGCTTTTGTGGACATTCAACCTTGTTCTTTAAGGAAGGAGAGGGGAGTCTCCCCACAGCACACCACATACCACAGGGGGATGACAGCCTTTTCCTGAAAAGGGTAAATGCATGTTTTACCATAGTCTTCTATCTTTATTACTATTACTGAATACTACTGTGTAGCTTTAAAGCAGCCATGGGTAAGTGAGTGAGCAACTTGAAGGTCTGTATGTCTTTGAGTAACAGCGAAAGATTGTTCCCTCTGACCCATCTGTTTGAAAATGAAAAGCCATCTTTTTTTTTTTTTTCTGGTTCTTTTTTTCAGAGCTGGGGATCGAACCCAGGGCCTTGCGCTTCCTAGGCAAGCGCTCTACCACTGAGCTAAATCCCCAACCCCATGAAAAGCCATTTTTAGTTCATGAACTACATGAAGAGTGTGGGCCAAGTGTGGTCTGTCTGCCAAAATAGGTACTCTGCATGTCTGGAAGTCAAGAGCCTTGCCCGACTCTTGCTTTCCCATTTCTTTTCTTTTCTTTTTTTTTTTTTTTGGTTCTTTTTTTCGGAGCTGGGGACCGAACCCAGGGCCTTGCACTTCCTAGGCAAGCACTCTACCACTGAGCTAAATCCCCAACCCTTTGCTTTCCCATTTCTACTGAACCTTAGTTTAAATTTATCTTACCCAAGTGGGTTTCTATTTGACCTCACCTCACTGAGCCATATACATGGAATGAAACATGTGTGAATCCCATAGCTATTGAAATATTTATAAGCAAGAGGAAGCGGGAAAGAAAAAAGATAAGAGCATGAAAGAGACCAAAGGAAGGTTTAAAAGAGGTGGAAATGCTCATCTTTCTGTAGTTCATCTGGAGATAAAATAGTTTTCTGCACAATGAGAGGATATTTAATAAACTGGTAAAGAGGTAAGAAATTTAACCGTGGGGATAAACATACGTTTGTTTTCTGCACATGACTGCATAGCAAAGTGGTGCCAAAGATATTAAAGCTCAAAATTAAGTTGGGCAGATACATAGTAGAAAAATCTTTTTTTTTTAAATAGAGAGAATTTTTGGACCTGGTTTTATTTCCAAATGTGCACTGGTCTTTTTGGTCACTGATTCTCCAGAGTTACTTGGGGAGGGCAGATGTCAGGTGAGGCAGCAGATGTGTGCTTTAAAAGTTGAGGAAAGGTTCGTTCTTCTGTATGCTCATTACACAACTTAAAAATAGCCTTGACTTCATACGTAAGCCAAACGGCCAGTTCTTCCGCCTGTGCCAAGTGTGAAGTCTACAGACAAGGCTTCTTTTGAGTTGTTTCCTGCTGAGGGGCAGAGGCAGCAGTCTGGAAGGCCCTGAGATGGATTCCCTCTTGTCTCGTACGAAAGTGATCAGAGGCTACAGTTGTCTGGCATGACGGTCATAAGGACTTTACAAAATGGAGTGCAACCTTAGTGATCGGGAGTGTGAGCCACCTTTCAGAGACAGCCATTTCCCGTGTCTGAGTGGAACCTGGCCAACATCAAAAAGAAAGGAAAATACTCCTAAGGTTTGCAAATACTATCTGCTTTCCTCTCACCTCAGCAACAGCAGAGAAAGGGGTTATTATTTCCCTTCTATGCTGCCTCCTTTCCCCATCCCCCACTTTTATGGTTTGGTGACCCAGGTTATTGTAAAATCTTTAGACTTTCAAATAAGTCCTGTACTAGGACTTGGTGAGTGAGTGCCTAGGAAATTCCAAGACATATTTTTAAACTTACAGAGATGACAGCAGCAATAGCACTAAGTAATGTTAAATATTTAAACTTGACCTTTTAATGAGGACTCACAAGTGATTAGATCAACTGTTCTATGTGCACACTATCTGAGATGCAGGATTCAGCCACAGCTAGGGAGGCTGAGACATCTCTGCTCCTGTGCTCTCCCTCCTGGCTCTGTTTCTTTCCTGGTTGTGTGACAGATGTCATCATAGGTCTGCAGTGGGACCCAGGCGTGCAACTCCTCCAGCTTTGATCTCCCGAGAAACCCTTCAAAGGTCTGAGCTGACTAAAAGCTACACCCAAAACAAACAAAACAAAACAAGACAGAACAAATCGAGTGCTACTGTGAAATGAGATTTCTAGTGAGCTTCTTTGGAATGGCCGGCATGCTTGCCCTCCAGTTAGCCAGTGTAAGAGATTCATTTAGTGCAGAATCCCAACTGATTTCCTCTTTCTCCTTGCCCGATGTCACGTGGGTATCGGTCAGTGCTGACATTTCTACTCCTCCCCAGTCTTTGTAAATCTGATGTCCGTGGGAGGTAGCCTGTGTGTGAGACCAGGGTAGAAAGGAAGCACACTGCTTCTGCCATTCCCTGGGCTGACAAAATAGCTAACCCGGAAGGTTTATCCCGAAGCGATGAAAACTAGATACCTTTCAGGAACCGGCTGGTTTGCTGGGGACATGGCTCTCGGTACTGCGGCTTTTTATACTTGACTTTGGTGTGGGACTTTATGATGGCTGCTGCCTTGTAGCACCCACATCCACTGCAGGAGAAAGGTTCTTTCATCTAAACTGTAGGGTGTGTCCCA
Organism: Rattus norvegicus; assembly: GCF_021556685.1. NCBI lineage: Eukaryota > Metazoa > Chordata > Mammalia > Rodentia > Muridae > Rattus > Rattus norvegicus. The sequence goes on from NC_141541.1 coordinate 87,203,071, forward strand.
GCTCTCTGATCCTCCTGTAAGCTAGAGATCCGACTTGCGTGGGGTTGCCTGCTCCTGGGAATGGCCTGTTTAGGTACCAGGGTCCACACAGACGTGGAAAGCAAGATGAGATTTAAAACCTCTGTGATTAAGGAATTAGGGGCATTCACAAACGGATCAGCCAGGTGAAACTCCGACAGTAGCGAGCACTGCCAGAGAGGATACTGCAAGAGACCGTCCACAGTTGGTCTGATGCTAGGATCTTAGAGCCAGGCTGCCCGTTGAGAGTCTTGGGTGATCCAGGGCTCCAGATTCCATTTGTAAAGTAAGGATAAAAGAATTATTGGAACATTCGCTCAGAACGCCCCTGTCCACGAAGCTCCTTCTTAGAAACGGAAATTTCTACCCTACACTGAGCTGAAATGGCGAGGCCCGGTGGTATCGCAGCTGTTAGAATTGGTGTAAACCGTAGAAGAAACTCGGAGGCAGACAGTTTCCACGGCTTCTGTCTTGTGAAGATAGTTGGAGAGTTGCTTTGATTCATAAAAATGGAAAAAGAAAAAAAAAAAAGGAGTTCTGTCAGATCTGTTGGCTGTTTTATTGTTTCTAAATAAAAATGTCAGAGCTCAACCCTCCAGGACACCATTGTAGAACAGAAATATAATTCAACAATGTAAATAATAGAACATTCTCCAGGGACTATATTACAAAAGAGTAAAATAAATTATATAAATTAATTTTGATAGTACACTTTATATGAGCTAGATGATTTATTGTTTGTAATTACAGACTCAATGACTACACAAAATCCTTATAAAAACCATTGCTGACTATTTCACTCTATATTTTGTTCCATGTCTAAGAAATCAGGTACATTTCACAGGTGTCACATTATCTGCTGCCCACTATGTGGGATAGCCTAGCCTCAGAAGTTTGCTGGAAGTTTTTTTTTCTTTTGTTTTTCATCCCTGTATGTTTGCTTCGTTTTTGTATTAGTTATTTTTGAGCTCAGGCTGGTCTCAAACTTGTGATCCTCCTGCCTCAGCCCTCTGAGTACTGGGATTTCAGTGTGCTCCACCATGCTGGTGGGTGAGCTTTGCTAGTTAATCTTGCTCGTTTCCAAGATTTCCCAATTATCTAGATCTGGGAACAAGCCATTCCAAGGTTTAGTAGTTCAACATAAAGTGCTGACCGTTTCTCACTGGTCTCTATGTGCTTGCAAGCCCAAGGCTCACGATCACTGCCTGACCAGTTACAGAGCCCCAGAGCCCCAAGGTTTCATCAGTACTGCAGCCTTTCCTCGCTCTCAATTCATCATGCATTTAATATCTAGGGCAGCATGACCTCATCAGATTGTTTTGTTTGGTAGGTTGTGATCCATTATTTGTTGAATGTTTAAGTTGTTTGGTCACACTACTTCTTTCATTGTATATTTGTGTCTCCATGTTCTTATGCGTGTGTACAGGGATATGTCCCTGCACGTGGAGTCTGGAGCCCAGTGCCAATCGTCTTCCTCCATCGCTGTCCATTTTCTTTTCTGAACCAGGGTCTTGCGCTGAACCTTGAGCAAGCTTGAGCAGTAACCTTGGCTGGGTTGGCTGGTCTGTGGGTGGTAGGGTCTTCGGCCTCTGCCCTCTCAGCAGCAGGAGTACAGGTGTGTGCCCCTGTGCTTGGCTTTTTGCATGGGTTCTGGGGATAGGGACTCAGGCTCTCCTGTGTGTAAGGCCAACGATTTGCTCACTAAGCCATCTTCTCATTACCTACCTCATACTACTTTAAATCAGAGAAACAACCTTCATTTGTACTGAGGTACCTGGCTTGACGTATTGTCCACACAGCTACTTCTACTGCATAGAGATTAGCCTCCCTTTGATTGTTTCCTGTTGTGATGGAATGGTAAGTATTTCAGCATGGGGCTGGAGGAATGGCTCAGTAATTAAAACTGAGGACAACTCTTTCAGTGGATCTGAATTAGGTCCCAGTTCCCACAGTGCCTGTAACTTCAACCCCAGAGCACCTAGCCTCTTATTCCAGCAGACACCTGCATGCATGTGCACACATATGTATACATAAACATGTAATTAAAAATCTTTAAACTTATTCCAGCATAGCATTTTGTGGGGCCTCTCAGAGCACTGTGGCTTTCTTCAACAGAAGAAAAAAAAAAACTCATCTGATAGAGCGGCATGTGCTTGTAAGGGAGAGCAGAGGAAGGAAGATTGCCTCACCTTGGAGGCAAGCCTGGTCTACTTCCTAACTGTATAGAGAATCTAGTGAGTTCCAGGCTAGGTAGGGCTCTATGGGGAGACTTCATCCTAAAGAGCAAAGCAAAACAAACAAACAAACAAACAAACAAACACTCCAAGCCAACCAAGAAACAAAAGAACAAAAATAGGAAGGAAGAAAAAAAAGCCCTTTTCCTTGGTGCTGGGGATGGAATGCAGGGCTTCAGCCTGCTGGGTGAGCAGGCTCAGCCACTGAGCTGTGCTGGGTGAGCAGGCTCAGCCACTGAGCCACAGTTGTAGCCAAACAAACACTTTTGAAAGAGACTTTTCTTGTTACATTTCCTCCATCAGCTCAGAAGCATGATGGCCTTTAGACACAGACACAGACACAGACACAGACACAGACACAGACACAGACACAGACACAGACACAGACACACAGACACACACAGACATACACAGACATACACAGACATACACACACAGACATACACAGATACACACAGACATACACAGACACACACAGACATACACAGACACACACAGACATACATACAGACATACACAGACATACACAGACACACACAGACATACACAGACACACACACAGACATACACAGACACACACACAGACATACATACAGACATACACAGACATACACAGACACACACACAGACATACACAGACACACACAGACATACATACAGACATACACAGAGACACATACATATACACAGTATATATACATATATATATATGCTCACACACAATTCTACAGAATATAATCATTTCCTCCTCCTCCTTTCTCCTTCCAGCCCTTCCCACATACCCCTTTTGCTCTGTCTTAAATCCATAGATTCTGTGTGATTGTCTTTTACGTTTTTAACTTTCTTCCCTTTTATGTCCTCTTAGTGTATTCTTTCTCCAGCCACATTCATGGTTAGCTGACTCCTCTGCAAAGTTGTGTATATTAATCTGTTCCTAAATTCTTGCCGGAGAGGACTACTTCCTCATTCCCAAGTGTGTATAGAGAATATCTGATAGTGTATTTCTGATTCTCAAAGAAGCCAATCAAGAACTTAAAAAAAAAAAAAAAAGCCCGTGAAAGAACTTGTATTTATCTATCTCTAAAAGGTTTTCCTTTTTTTTAACCTAGTTTCTGATATAGCCTCTCAGCTTTATTTAAAGTCAGTATAAAATATAAATGTCCCGTGAGAAGTGAAAGCTTATTAGACATAGATTGTTCCTGCTCAACTGTTTTTATACCCAGCTATGAGATCAGCACATCAAAGAGACACCTGGGTCTCCTCTTATTACAGATCACTCATAATAGCTGAGGTGGTAACAACCCATGTCCATTAACAGATAAACGGGTAAAGAAACATTGTATATTTTCACAGTGGAATACTGTTTGACTCTGAAAAAGGAAACCCTGCCATTTGCAACTATGTGGGTGAATCTGAGGACACGGTATGATTTCACTATATGTAATTGTAAAGGGTTGAACATTAAGAAAAGGGGACTAAAATGCTGGTTTATCCAGCTAGGGGCTTCAGGGGAGATGTTGGTCAAAGAATAAAAAAATTCTAGTTAGACATGAGGAATAAATACCAGTGTCTAAGACACTTTTATGTACTTGAAAATGACCAATAGGGTAAAAGGTAGTTGTTCTAACAGCAAATATGAGTATCTGTGAGGCAGTGCATCTTTTAAGCCACTCCACAGGTTCTTCATGAGTCAAAACATTATACTGTACATAAATTTATTTAAGTTTTCCCCTGTTAAATAAGATAATAACACAAAAGAGATAATCGTCAGATTAGACCCGTCTCACAATTGCTCGCTCCCAGCTCGGCTCAGCTCAGCCAGCTCTGGCTTTGGTAGGGAGGGTCACAATGCCCTGTTCTGCTGTGCATTCTCTGCCCTGCTCCTTCCTTCCCTGACTGACTCCTCCTATCCCACAGCGCTAGAGGGCAGTGTTATTTTCCCAGGCACCCCTTCGAAGCAACATCCAATCAGCTCTCTTTCTTCACTTTCCCCGCATTTTGTCCTATTGTGTCAGACTCCAGCTCTTTGCAGGGGAGCTCACCGTCATCAGGTGAGCTGCTCCATTTGTCTGGTAATCCATGATGGCGAATTGCCTGATGGTTCCTGCAAACCTATTCCTATTCCCCTGAGTCCACTGGGAGACTGTTGTTTAAAATGGTCGTGTACACATCTGGGAATATACAGGATTGTTTCATAATGGGAAGTTAGAAAATGTATTAATTTTCACTTATTTTATTTTGGAGGCAGGTTTTTGATATGCAGCCCAGGCTGGCGTTGAATGCACTGTGTAGTCCAGGCTAGTCTCATGGTGATTTTCTTCTCACGTTAGCCTCCAAGGTGCTGCGATTACAGGTGTGAGTCATCACTCAGCTGCTTCTGTTATTTTTGAGCAAGATTAAGCAATTCAGGCTTGGGATGTTTAATATCTTGAATGAGGAAGTATACGTATCCCACTTTAAAAACGTAGGCTGATATTGGTGATATATGTCGCATGCTTTATTGATGGCGTGTTTCCTCATAGACACTTGGAGAATGTTGCTATAGAGACAAGCTGACATCCTGGTGGACACCTCTCCTAGCTTTCTGGTACTCTGATGACCTTCAAGTGCTTCTTGTATGTCTGTATATTACAGGCGACAACAGCCTCCCCAGAAGACGCTGTATGGGTTTGGAATAGTATTTTCCTTTTATGGATGAAAATACTGAGCTGTAGAATCTGGTCTAAGGGCAGGCAGGGCAGGAAAAGAGCGTAGACCCCTGTGTGTGGTGTGATTTCAAAGTGTGTTGGTGTTGTTAATTTCTACTCTGTACTGGGCCATCTTGTATCTCCTGGTTCTTACATGGTAGACTTCATATGGCTTCGTTTGAGAGGGACATTGCGGTTCCTTTAATAAATAGTTCTTCAATAAAGGAACGAACCAAGGGCTATTATCACATCTGATTGTGGGATAAGTACCTTGGTGATTTTAACCTGAAACTATTTTTCCTTGAAATAAATGGGTCTGATGAAAAATGGACATGTGTTAAGTCGTGGGTCCTATTTTTAGAACGTGTACATGAAAGATAGTCTGTTCCAGCCTGATCCTTGTGAATCACTGCTGAGTGCTGGCTCTCCCTGGCATGACTAACGCCTCCCTTTGTCTTGGGTGTCTGAGAACATGAAGAGGGAGCCTCCCGGAGGACAGAGCTCAGTGCAGAGCATGAGATGCCATGAAGCCCTGGGCTCAATCTCCTGTACTATAGCCCCCAAGGAAGACAGAACCATAACAACACCCCCTCCATGAGCTCTCCCGTCCTCTCTGAGGCACCCCTCAAACCTCAGAACCTTAACAGTGACAGAGCAGTGACGGTGAGAGTGTGGCGACGGCAGAACTTGTTGGGATTTGATCCCTGGCTGACCACCTTTTAATCTTGATCTTCTCCAGAAGGATAGGTTACAAGTTCTTGGTTATTTTGGGAATTAACAAAGCTGCTTTGGTTTGGCCAAGGAAGTTGATGGTTCTATCCATATGGAAAGAATGTTAAGTCTTGTTAAATTTTGACAAATACCTTTCCTTTCTTGTTTTCCTTTTAGGGCATTTCGGAATTCTTGTTCTTCCGGCAGTAAGTATCCATATAAATTATTTTGGTTTCGATAAATAAATAAATGTCAAAAATTGGCTTCAGAAATACATTGCAAGATGGGTGTAATGACATACATCTTTAATCCCAACACTTGGGAAGCAGAGGCAGGCAGATCTCTGAGTTCCAGCCCAGTCAGGGCTACACAGAGAATCCCTGTCTCCAAAAACCAAACCACTAACCAAAAAACCCAAGCCGAACAAACAAACAAAGAAACATCTCAAAACAACAACAAAAGAAATGTTTTCAAACTATGGCTTATGCACCTTTTTATTGGCTTTTAATTTACATCACTTGTAAGTTTTACTTGAATTTACTGCACACTTTTCAAATATTTAAGACCTAAGAACAATATTACTTTAGAGAGATTGCCTATTATGTTCTTGAAACTCCTAGCAGGGATTTTTCTTCAATAAACTGGAACAATAGATCACTTTATTGTGTTTGACCCTACTCCTGTATTAATGCCTTTGCTTTCCTTTCCTTTCCTTTCCTTTCCTTTCCTTTCCTTTCCTTTCCTTTCCTTTCCTTCCCTTCCCTTCCCTTCCCTTCCCTTCCCTTCCCTTCCCTTCCCTTCCCCTTCCCCTCCCCCTTCCTTCCTTCCTTTCTTCCTTTCTTTCTTTCTTTCTTTCTTTCTTTCTTTCTTTCTTTCTTTCTTTCTTTCGGACAAGGTCTCACTATGTAGCCATGTATCTCTGGCTGGCCATGAATTTATAGAGATTTTTCTGCTTCTGTCTCCTTAATGCTGGGATTAAAGGCACCACCATCCATACCCAGTGTGTTTTAAATTAACATTTTAAAATTACACAATAGTTTTCATGCTAAATGTTAGCATGTGTTTCATCTTTTTGTTATTAAATGCATTGCAGGATTTTTCATACATGTATACACTCTATTTTGGGCATTCACCTTTCTTTACCTCTCCCGTTCCCTCAGATCCCTGTCGATCCCGTCCTCTTCTCTTTATTTCCAAGTCTTATTTTGGTAACCCAATGCAGACTTTATTTTCTGAAGGGAGGTAGATCAGAGACTTTCTGGACATGTTTAAAATCACATCATGTTGCTACAAGATTAATATAGCACATGCTGGGTTTGGATATGGGTTGGTGGCCTGGAGTGCTGTCCCTAACTCTCTAACCCTGGTTTCTTTGTGAAATGGTTTTAGTAGGAGAATCCAGTCAAGGGTGGGTGTGTAACTGGGTTGAGGGGTTATCTAGAGGTCAAATAATGGAGAACATGTGAACTGCTCAATTTGGCTTGAGGTCTGTTCGTATCAGATGGTAGGATTTCTGCTGTTATTAATGGTATTAAAAATGGCGGCATAGCCACCAATACCATGCTGAACAGGGTATAGGAAAAGAAGAATCGCAGATGAGAGTTTGAGAGACTACAGCAAGGAGACAAACACTGGTGTTTCACAGGCTGATTGCCTCAACCAATGTGGGAAAGCTTACGGGGTAGGGGTGGGGGTGGAGTAGGGTGAGGGAGGGGGTGGAATGAGGCCTCCAAGCTTAGCAGCTGTGAGGAGTGAGAACAAATCTACACATAGACAAGGAAATGTCCGGAAGGTGGGGGGCAACATTTGAAATGTAAATAAATGAAATGATCAATTAAAAAAAGAAGTGGTGACATAACTCCTGCTGAGAGACACAGCTATGGAGCTTGTGTCCCTCACTCCAGAATCTCTCTGATCCAATTGAAGAGCAGAGTACAGGATTTTAAAGGTGAGAGAGAGAGCAAACTGTTTATCTTTGGTGCCTATGAAGGATACGATTCCCCCAACACTACAGTTCTTTATGATAATAGTATGTGTTTAATCTTTTTTTTTATTCTAATTTGTAATTAAACCATTTTTTTAAAGGTCAAATGGCGAGACTTTGATATGTCTGTCTATCTTTCCCCACCCAGCTCCCTCTGCACAAGGCAAACAAGATTTATGAACTACACATAAGCGGAAAATCGGAGACTGAGATCGTATTCTCCAACCGGACACGGTTAACATTTGACAGCAAGAGGATCTCTGTCTTCATTCAGACAGATAAGGTGATCTACAAGCCGAAGCAGGAAGTGAAGTTTCGAGTGCTTACACTCTTCTCAGATCTCAAGCCTTACAAGACGCCCGTGGACATTTACATTAAGGTGAGTGGCAGGCTGACAGGAAGCGGGGTTCAAGCCATCCAGCTAAAGCTGCCTGGAGAACTCTGTTCATGTTAGTGACCCAGTAACGTGAGTTTCACCTCTCAGCGTGGAGATCCTCTGAAGGGAGGTGCTGGGACCTCAGAGCTTAGGCTATGGAGTCTGTCCGTCCATGTCTGGTCCTGGCTTCATCACTATGACCTGTCTACTCATGAGTTTACTGCTTTTGCCTACAGGGCCATGACACCATCTAGGAGAAGACTTGGGGCTGTAACTCATCAGCAGTGTTTTTGTGTTCCTTCTCCCTCAGGCAACTCTGGGAATTACTGTATTAGTGTTTCTTAGAGCTTTGTCCATGAGCTAGAAGAAACCCTGGCATTTCATTGCTGTTACTTCCTTAACCACGAGGCAGCGTATATTTATAGCTAATTGTATTTCTTCCTGAGTCCTTTCACTGCACAGCATTCCCGTGCATCACGCTGTGGCTGGTGTAACAGAGCCAACTGCTGGTTACAATGCATGACCCAGGAGTTGGCCCAGGAGACAGTGATCTTCTTCTTCTTCTTCTTCTTCTTCTTCTTCTTCTTCTTCTTCTTCTTCTTCTTCTTCTTCTTCTTCTTCTTCTTCTTCTTCTTCTTCTTCTTCTTCTTCTTCTCCTTCTCCTCCTCTTCCTCCTCCTCCTCCTCTTCCTCCTCCTCTTCCTCCTTCTCCTCCTCCTCCTCCTTCTCCTCCTTCTCCTCCTCCTCCTCCTCTTCCTCCTCTCCCTCCTTCTCCTTCTCCTCCTCCTCCTTCTTCTTTTTCTTCTGACTTTCTTTTCTTTTATTGGATATTTTTATTTACATTTCAAATGTTATCTTCTTTCCTGATTTCCCCTTCAGAAACCCGCTATCTCCCCCTGCTTCTATGAGGGTGTTTCCCCCACTCCCTCCCACCTCCCCACCCTGGCATTCCCCTACACTGGGGCATAGAGCCTTGATAGGACCAAGGGTTTTTCCTCCTATTGATGCCTGACAAGGCCATCCTCTGCTACATATGTGACTGGAGCCAGAGGTTCATCCCTCTGTACTCTTGGGATAGTGGATTAGTCCCTGGAAGCTCTGTGGGGTCTGGTTGGTTGATATTGTATTCTTCTTATGGGGTTGCAAACCCCTTCATGTCCTTTAGTTCTTTCTCTAACTCCTCCATTGGGGACCCCGTTCTCAGTTCAATGGTTGGCTGCAAGCATCCACCTCTGTATTTGTCATGCTCTGGCAGAGCCTCTCAGGAGACAGCTATCTCAGGCTCCTGTCAGTATGTACTTCTTGGCATCCATGATATTGTCTGGGTTTGGTTGATCTGCCCATTCTTGACCTGCTTCCCATCACTGATTTGAAATCTCTGGCTTCCACTACTCAGTAAACCATATTTACCTCTGTCATACTCCTTCTCTAGGAGAATTCTTTTTCTGACTTCTAATAACTGGTGGGCTCTGTGTGTTTAGTCAAAGGCTAGAGAATAAGAGAAAGTGTGTGGCCCTTGGACTCAAGAGTTCGTAGTACAGCTGGAAGCAGAGCTTTGTAAAATAAAATATGTTAAAAAAGATCTTCACTGCACTTTACAATAAGTCACACTCAGGAAGAGTAAACTCCGATGTCCCAGAGGCTGTCCACAAAGAGCTCACTGCTGTCGGACGCCTGTCCAGCAGACAGGAAGCTGAGGTTATTTTACTAGTAGTTGAGAAAGGGAGGGACATTCCTTGCCTAGAGGCCCAGAGGTGTGGAGTTCTGTGGTGAACTGCAGATGACTGTGTATGTTGGGAAGAAGAACCTAGAAGTAGAGATCCTGCAAGTGTTTGAACCTCAGTCTGTGGACACTAGGAAGCCATTGTCACCTAGGGGCCTGCTGGGATTATACTGACTCTGTTCGCTGTTTGTCTGGATCTGGGTCAAGCCTTTCAACCCCATGAGCACTCTCAGACTAGTGTTCCGGATGACAGGGTGAGCACCGGGCAAGAGTGGAAGGAGGGATCAGCAGCATTAGTTAGAGTCGGGTATGGTGGATTTGTGAGGTTGGAGAGGAGACAAAGTAGATAGAGAATGGGGCAGCATTGCCAGGACAGGGAGCGTGAGAGATGACTACTTTGCATGGATACTGCGGGAAGCCAGTTTGTCTGTGAGGTTGTGGGATGACAAAAGCATTCCTCATTGGCCCCTATTAAATAGTTCTCTGATATACTTTTGCTGAGCAGACAGCTGGCATGAGTTTGAAGTCTGAGTTCCATCATGTGTTGTTGCTATAATAGGGAGCTGTGTCAGTCAATTACAGCAGAGTGTTTACTTAACTGCTCTGGCAGTCAGCTTTCTCAACAGTTGGGAAAGGACAACTCTACCTCTTCTTTCTGTTCCCTCATAGTACCATTTCTACTTTCATATCATACATGCCCACACATGCACACATAAACACATGCATACACATGTGAATACACACATATGCACATACATGTGCACACACACACATGCACACACACTCCCTTTATATTGAAATGTAGATTCCATGTATGAGAGAAATAAAATATTTGTCTTTCTGAGTCTGGCTTATTCACTGGAGGAGAATCGTAATGATCTGAGGTGAGCTGGAGTACCTTGCACAATGGGCCTTTAACGAATGAGGATTCTAGCTCAACAATGAGAAGTCATTTCCTTTCCTCCCTTCTTCCCTTCTCCTTCCTTCCTCCCTCCCTTCCTTCCTTCCTTCCTTCTTTCCTTCCTTCCATCCTTCCTTCCTCCTTTTTAATAAACAGTCACTTTTTAATGATGTTCATACATGCACATCACTGTATTTTATTAATAGTCACCCTCTATCACCCTGGTTTTCTTCCCAACAGAGGCTTTCATGTTGTATGTTTGTGACATGAATATATATTTGCATACGACGATGGCCAAGTGGTACTCATTATTTTCCTCTCATTTCTTTGTCTTTTAGACTTCTTTCTCTCCTGCATAGTCCATTTCTACTTTCATCTCACTGTCTCTCTGTCTCTGTCTCTGTTTCTCTCTGTCTCTCTGTCTCTGTCTCTCTCTCTGTCTCTCTGTCTTTGTCTCTCTCTGTCTCTCTGTCTCTGTCTCTCCCTGTCTCTCTCTCGAAATGTAGATTCCATGTATGAATGAGGTATTTGCCTTTGTGAGTCTGGCTTATCTCACTTAACATATTCTCTTCAGTTGTATCCACTTGTCATTTGTAAATGGTGCAAATGACAGGACTTCCTTCTTTTTAAAGAAAATTAATCTAATTTTTTTTTTACTTATTCACTTTACATCCCACTCGTTGCCCCCTTCAGTCTCCCCCTTTCACAATCCCCCTCTGAGAGGCTCTGCCTAGCATCTGACTCAGACCTTCATTCTTTATTGTGCAGACATAACAGTGCTTTATTTATTCATTTCTCTGTTGGTGGCCATTTTAGGCTGGTTCCACATCTTGGCTATTGTGACTAATGCTCAGTAAACATGGATGTGTAACTATGTTGACATTGGTTCTTTCAAATGAATGTCGAATGTCAGCGTCAGATCATGTGGCTGTCCTAGCTGAGTTTCTTGAGGTCCCTGTATTTTGATTTTCATATGTGTGCATACTTTGTATTTTAGTGAGGGTTTCTTTAAGACACTCACGTAGATTTGTTGGAGTGCATGCTGTGTGTCCTCTGCAGAGGGATCTATGGTGTCAGGAATTAAAAGGCGGTTCAGAATCAGCATGGCCTGAGGAGAAGTAACGGGAAAGGAGGAACTTTGATTTGTTTCTTTAGTGGTATAGATCTGTTATTTTCCAAAAACTTTCCATAGTGTTACTTCTCTCACTGCTTTGACAAAATACATTTCAGAAGCCTCTTAAGGAAGGGTTAGTTTTGGCTCATAGTCTGAGGGTGTAGTCTACCATGAAAGGGATGGTGGCGGCGAGAGCTGCTGTCGCCGTGGTGTCAGGAGTGAGGGGCAGCTAGTCACACTACGTCCATGTTCAGGAAGCAGAGGGAGATTCATTCTGCCTGTCCTCTGACTTCTCTCCTCTTCCTTTTATTCATTCTGGGCTGCTAGCTAAACCTCTCTGGAAGCGTCTTCACAGACTCAGCTACTGTATGTCTCCTGGGTGATTCTAAACTCTAATCTAATGGTTTAATCATTGCACCATCGCAGTGTCATATTTTGGGGGAAACTTGTAGATGTGTCTGGGAGATGGGTGGGCCTGGCCATACTGCCAGGCAGGCATCATTCCTAAGTAGCATACCCTTGCCCTTGGGTGTCCTACCAGAGTTAACACACATGGTTTGCTTTCTGTTGTAGGATCCAAAGTCTAATTTGATCCAACAGTGGCTTTCTCAGGAAGGTGAACTTGGAGTTGTTTCCAAAACTTTTCAACTATCCTCTCATCCAATACTTGGTGACTGGTCCATTCAGGTTCAAGTGATTGTGAGTATAAATGTACTTTTTGGGGGAGAATGTAAAAATGTTTTAAATTGTTCCTGTGGTAAAATTTCTCCTAAGTCATTCTATGGACAGAAATAAGTTGCTATGTTTATCTAGCCAATCTAGTCATTATAGCCATCACCACTTTCTATCATAGAGTGGAGGTTTAAACATTGTGTCATTTTGTTCTAAAGCTGATTAAATATTTATTTATTAATTGCGTGCATTTGATGCTTTTAAGACTGAATACTGAACACAAACTTATTCTTTTGGTACATTTGATGTTTCAGAATAACATTTGGGGTTGGGGATTTAGCTCAGTGGTAGAGCGCTTGCCTAGCAAGTGCAAGGCCCTGGGTTCTGTCCCCAGCTCTGAAAAAAAAAAGAAAAAAAAAAAACCAAAACAGAATAACAATTAAAATGTGATTGGACAAACTTGCTTTGTTCTTGTTGTAAGAAACAGTGGCTTTAAAGAGTCACATGGACCCTGTTCTTCAGGCCTTTCCTCTCAGAGTTGCTCTTGTATTTGCTTCCCTCACACGCAGATCTGTGACAGGGTAGGAGCAGTGCAGTTCCTTTTTTTGCTCTCTGCCACAGCTTCCCATGGGTGCACTGCTTTTTTTGTTGTTGTTTTCGTTAGTTTTTCTATTGCTGTGATAAAACAACATGATCATAAACACTTTGTGGGAGAAATGGTTTATGTCACTTCCACATCATAGTCTGTCATTGAAAGAAGTCAGGACAGGAACTCAAACAAGGCAGGAGCCTGGAGGCAGGAGCTGATGCAGAGGCCACAGAGGGCGCTGCTTACTGGCTGGCTCTCTCCATAGCTTGCTCAGCCTACTTTTACACCAGCCAGGACTACAAATTTCCAACCCTGGCTGACATCATTTGCCAGCAGTTCCCCTACTAGATAGGGCTTTATGAGATCTTTGCTCAACCATGATGGGATTTTGGTTGGCTTGATCTTGTGCGGTCATTCCTCATGCATTTACATCCACTATGAGTTGATGTGTGCACTGACCCTGTCAAGGCCATTATCTCTGGCTCTTATAATCTTTCTACCCTCTCTTCCATGATGACACCTGAGCCTTGAAGGTGAGAGGGTGTGATATAGATGGTCCACTTGAAGCTGGTCACTTCATAATCTTTTAATTTCTGCATGTCGACAAGTGTGTTAGCATCTATTACAGGAAGACGCTTCACTGACAAGGGTTGAGAGATGCATTAATCTATGGGTTAAAGATAAGACGAACTTAGTGGGCAATTTAATTCTGCTTTCCTTATTGAAATAATAGTATAGGTTCTCCTCTAGGGCCTGTGACCTAGTCAACCATGGATTTTTGGCCTAGTTAACAGTACTTGGCATGAGTTCTGTCTTGTGGACCTTAAATCCAAGCAGAGAGTGGTTGGTGGATCAAATAACGCTCGTGCAACTGTTGCTCATGTCCTGCCAGGCAACTCATTATTGTCGACACAGGGTCACAACTAGTAAGACTTGATTATTTTCCTCTCCTCGTAGTATATATTGACATTTCCAGATAGTCAGTAGGGAATAATTTTCTAGATTTGTACCAGCTTGATTCCTCCATGTTCTATAGGTCAAATATGCAGTAGCTTCTGTAATAGGGTTATACTATCAAGTTCTGGAGCTTAACCAGGAACAAGTGCAATAGCATGTAATGTTTGGGGGAGCTATGGGACCCCATAGAACAACTTGAAAAGAGCTTCATACCTGTCCCTGGGCTTTTTATTTGATAGTTTCTGAACTCTGGGAGAGGCATTTCCCTACTTTACTTTTCCCATCCTCCCATTATAGGGTAACTCAATTTTAACTTCTTTTATATGATTATATAGAGATTTTAGGAAACTTTTAAAGTAGTAGTTTTCTATACACAGTAGGTTTCTACATGGCCTTAAAAAAAGTCTTTAGTGTTAGTTTTCTCTTCTCCCTGTGACTTAACACTCCTTTTTCTACAACAGATATTCTTGACTCAAACATGACTTATTGAGTTGATGTTTGCAAGCACATAGAATGTGCTTTATGACATCTTAGAATTATATTACTAAGACATTCACAGGGAAGCAACCCAGAGGAAGTATTCAGTTCAGTTTTTGAGTTATTTAAGATATTTGACTTCTTGGATCTTTCTAGTTGGCACTTTTGCTATTTATTTATTTATTTATTTATTTATTTATTTATGCTTTTTGAGACAGGGTTTCTCTATGTAGTCCTGGCTGTCCTGGAATTCCCTCTGTAGACCAGGCTGGCCTCGAACTCACAGGGATCTGTCTGCCTTCTAAGTGCTTGGATTATAGGCGTGTACCACAACTGCCTGGCTTATTTACTTAAGATAGGGTCTTATTAGGTCTGCCTCTGTGTCCAGGGTGCTGGACTCCCTGGCATGAACCATAACACATGGCTTGCTCTATTTGGAAGTAGCATGGCCAGGTAATGGGTCAATGTCTGCCACACCTCAATCTTGGGGTGCTTCTCAACAGGCTCCAGCAAAGGGGTCATCCCTGGTGTGATAGATAAGCTCACTCATTTGTCTGGTCTTTTGATACGAGTCAAGATATTCCCAGATGTTATTCATTATTGGCAAAAATTATCCATCAATTTGTACTTCAAAAAGGTAAAGGGGTCCTCGTCTTAGAGAGGAAGGTTATTCATCCCCTTGCTATGACTCAAATGAACCTCGAGGTTGCTCTGAGTGAAATCAGCCACAAAAGGACAGCTGCCGTGTGATCTCGTGCAAATGCAATATTTAGGATATAGAAAGTCAGCGAAATACAAAGAAGAATGGTGGCCAGGGGGTGGAGTGACAAGGAGGTGGGGTTGCTTTGACGGTGTAGTTTCTGTCCTGCGAGATGAAGATCCAGGGATTTGTCGCCAACACTGTAGATGCACTTAACGCGCCGACCAGTGCGCAGAGATGGCTAGATGGCAAATCCATGTCACTGTAATCAAGACAAGTTAAAAACCAATGCCACCTAGTTATGAGCTATGCTGGTCATTGAGTGTGTAATATTTATATTTCTTTATATTTTATGATACACGGATGAGAAATATTTAACTTTTATAAAATAACAGAAGATGTTCGATATGATGTGTCGGGTGAGATGTATGGAATGGGCTTGCTTGATGCAGCATGAAGGAGTCCTGTGGGATACGGTGGGGGAACTGACTTTAAGGAGTTAGTTCTAGGGTCCTACTAGGCACTCACATCCTGGCCGGTGGTGTCTTACAGATGTTTACACACCTGCCAACTTTAGCCTTGATCATTTAGCTGATCGTACTGAGTGTGTAACATGGTTTTAGAGAATATTGGAGGCAGTGTTGCAAAAGAGGTTAATAATGCAGTGAGTAATTCCTAGGTATCAAAACTAAAGTCTGTAAGATTTGTAGCTGAGGTATTGGCTTATTTTCCGGATTTATAGCTTAGTGTGGTAATATCCAATCAAAAAATGTAAACCTTAGAAAAATACTAATTCAGAGAAGATACAGGATACCGTGAGAAATGTTGGTCTTCAAGTGTCTCTCAGAATGATCCTTCAGTATGATGGCTGATACACTGTTATGATAAAATAATGGTGTTTTATTGTGTAATAAGTAGGTAATGTAGCAAATTTTATGAAGGTTAATATCTACTCCTGGGAAAGCACAGATGCAGTATTTATATATATTCTCATTTGTTCTTCATAAGTGATTTTGTGATATGGGTACAACTATGTCCATTTTACGATATGAAGACCACAGCCTAGCAAATAACCTCTTAGGTATACTTCTGTAAGAAAGGAGAGTTTGTTTTTCCTTTTGACCTTTAGTTCAGTTCAGGACCAATGGTAGCTTTCTGGTCACTATATTGCTTTAACACTGAGGCCATCCACACTGCAACAAGGAACAGCAATGATAATCTACAAATATGAGTGTGTATTTCAACCCCGGGAGCTGGCAACAGTGCTCGCTTGTAAGTTAACAGTTATCGCTTAGTCTTAGTCTAAATGCAGCTCTCCCTGTAACATTTTAGAAGCTATCATTATCCTTATAATAAAGGCAAACACCAAGTGTTTATTGTTTATGAAATGTCAATATGAGGCATAAAACTGAGAAAGAAAGGAACCCACCAAAAACCAAACCAGACCCTCGTTAACAAAACTGATGGCCACCAGGTGGCAGTATAGTCAAAGGCATGTTTGAGAGGTGCGCCCAGGCCTCACTTCCGGCTTTTGTCTTTGCTTGACTCTGGCTTTGCATTCAGGAACTTTGTATTTCATTACCTACTTTTGTTTTAGCAGTGAATCATGACTATAGATGGGATATACTCATTATTTGAATGCTCCACCATCATACGCTTTTTTTTTTTTTTTTTTGTCAGTAACCATTCTCAATATAAACTAGGGAAAATTATTTTCAGGGAGAGAAATTTCATTCTATTTGTAGAATAAAACCCCTCTGGAATAATACCAGCACCACAGTGGAAAGACAGTGCACTAGAACTGGAGGCTTTATCAGGGGTCTGAGGTGTAGTGACTAGATATCCAGGAAGTGGCATCTTTAGTCACATGTTCCCCCAGGTCAGGAAAGGGGTGCTTTAGTGAAGCACGCTGTGGGCTCCTTGGTATTTACCCAATTCTAACATTTATAGCATTTTTAGTTCATTTATAGCAGTGGTTCTCAACCTGTGAGTGTAGAATGATTCTTTTGCAGGGGTCTCATATCAGATATCCTGCAGAGTGGAGGATTTGCATTGTGAGTCATAACAGGAAATTGCAGTTATGAACTGGCAACAGAAATAAGTTTATGTTTGCAGGTCATCATAACACGAGGAAGTGTACCAAAGGCTTGCAGCGTTAGGAAGGCTAAGAACCACTGATTTACAGTATAAGACAGTCAGTCATGCTTTCACTTTCAGGATTTTGAAGGAGAGAGAGAGAGAGAGAGAGAGAGAGAGAGAGAGAGAGAGAGAGTTATGCATATGGATGCAAGTGTGGAGGGTAGAGAATCTTTTTCTGAAAAATTTTAAAAAGATTTATTTTATGTATGTGAGTACATTGTCCCTCTCTTCAGCCACACCAGAAGAGGAGGGCATCGGGTCCTATTACAGAGGGCTGTGAGCCACCATGTGGTTGCTGGGAATTGAACTCAGGACCTCTGGAAGAGCGGTCAGTGCTCTTAATCACTGAGCCATCTCTCCAGCCCCTCTTTTTCTGCCTTTAAATAAAACAGAAAAAGATTTGAATTTAACCGCTGAGCTTCATCCGTCTTAGTTTTTTTTAAAACACAGAATCTGCCCCTGAACCTAAAGCCCCACCCCCTGCCTCCGGGATCTGCCTGCCTGTCCTGTCAGTGACAGATACATCAGATGCATGCTGCCACACCCAGCTTTATGTGGGGGAGAGTTGGGCTCATGTTCTCAAGCTTTTGCAGCCACCAGCATCTCACAGGTAACCCATTTCCCCAGCCCAGTGCTTTTTTCTCATTCCTGTGTCTTTCACATGTAGTCCAGGGTGATGAGGGTGGGTCTCAGTGGGTTTTCTGTCCACTCACAGATAGGCCAGTTTTTCCTCCATTGTTATGTAGTAAAACTTACAAAGCAACACAGTGCTGGGTTTTAGTGCTCACAGGTGGCTTTGATCCATCTCCTCAGCTTGTGGATGAGGGGATGTGACGGATGAGGCGTACACTGTTCTAACGAGGTTGGTGCTCCCAGGGGTCAGAAGAGGAACTCGAGTTATAGCTGGCGGTGAGTTGGAAAGAGGATGTTGGGAACTGAACTTGTGTCTTCTGGAAGGGCCTCCCGTGCTGTCAACCACTGAGCCATCTTCCAAACCGTCATTAAAAAAATTTAAAACCATGTTTTCTATGTATGGGTCTTTTGCCTGCATGCATGCCCTTGTACCACATGTATGCCTTTGGAGGCCAGAAGAGGGCATCGGAGCCCCTGAAACTGGAGTTACAGATGGTCGTGAGCTGCCATGTGGGTTCTAGGACTTTAACCCAGCTCTCCTGAAGAACAGCTGGTGCTCTTAGTCACTGAGCCATCTCTCCAGCACTAACAGTCTCTTTTTTTGTGAAAGATTTCATTCAGCTTATTAGGTTTTATGGAAAGACCCAGTAGAAAAGGGATCCTAGGTTGAAAATGTAGCAGAAGTCAGAGCTTAGGGATGCTGTAAATCTCACGAGGGAACGGAAAGGAGACGCTAGGTGTAGGAAAGTCCGTATTGTTAGACAGCAAGAATGGAAAAACGTAAATCATTACAAGGAGAGACTGAGTCGAATGATAAATAGAACTTTTGACTTTACGTCCCCTCCAGTGGGTATTACTGTCTCTCTCTCTCTCTACTCATTCTTCCAAAAAGAAAAGCAACCATCGGATTTTCTGCCTGCATTTCCCCAGACACTCCAGTTTTGGCTTGAAGCTTCCTGCTTTCTTGCTTTTATCATTTGTTATCTGGTATACTTTGCTATCTTGCACAGTTATCTCTTAAGTTCACTTCATAATTCATTTTAGACAAGTTCACTTGTAGGCAAGGTCTCATCTTCCATCTAGATGCTAATAACTCGTTTGTCTCTCTGAGAGAACCCAGGCCTCCAAGCCCCAGACAGGTACCATCCCTGTGATCTTCTCTCACCACATCTGGCTCTTTTCTAGCATTTTCCACCTCACTGGATTATTTCACCCTCCTGCCAGGTGTGCTAGCCGATTACCTGGGCACCTTGGGATGATCCCTGACATCTTACCACCCACCCATTACTTACCGCCCATGTCCAGCCTCCACGAACGTCTGTGGCATTGACTCTTATGTACATATCAGATGGGCCCATTTCTCTTCCTTTTCTTCTCTACGTCCCTTTTAAAGTTGCCACCACTGTTTCCCTAGATATTATCAGTGTCTATTAGTCATCTCCTATAAATTTCCTTGTTTCTATACTTGCGACCCGTTCTCTACACAGCAGGAAACATAATCTAAACAGTAGCTGGATCTGTTTTCCTTCAGCTTGAAGCCTTCCAAACACTTCTCATTGCTTTCAGAGTAAAATTCACGTTTCGCTATTGTTTGCCCACAGCCTCGGTTGATCTGATTCTACCTCTTCACCCCATCTCCAGTCTTAGTCTCTGTAGATTCGATCCATACTGTCGGCTCTAGTTTGTAAATATGGTCGGTGAGCAGCTTTTCACTAGATCAGGCTCTCCTTGCAGGGAAGGTATTTTCTATTTCCATCAAGTGCGCCTGGTACTCCTTTTCTCTTGGAGTGGATGAAAGAATGGTGAAACAAATGGATGGATGAATGGATCCATTATGCTTGCACTCAATGATTTTGACTCAGTGGCTCCTAGTGGGAAAGGACATCTCTTGCTTGTTAAGCCCATTGTAGATCACTCTGCATGATCTGGGTTGACATTCCTAGAGAAAGACATCATAACTACGGTTCAGAGCACAGATGTTTGGGCTCTAAGCACAGCAAGGCGAGGGCAACGTAAATGTTAATAAATATTCTCAGTCACTTGGCAAACCCTTTTATTAACTGGCATTCCTCCAAGTGAGTCAGGATAAATACAGTGATGCTTTTTATATGATGATACTTTAGTCATGATGCTCTATTTATATGCTTAAAAACAATTTTATGGTAAAAATAAAGGAGGAAGAAGATTGCCTAGTACTTCATAGATAATAGAGTCAAGCATATCCAGGTTAGTAAGGATCTAAATGATGCTGGAAACATGGGACTTTTCTCTTGTGTGCAAGACCAGAGGCAACACCGGTCAGTGCACATGTAAGGTGTTAAGACTCACCTTACAATAAGGAGTTGAGGTGGCTCTTATGTGACAGAGAGCTCTGGATTGAGAGTCACGAGGACCTTAGAGGTCCTAGGCTTCTTCATGTGCTTAACCTAGAGAGCATTAGAGAGCAATGGACCAGGAGTCACAACGCTCCAGATCTCCAGGCTTCATGCGCAAATGCAGAGAGCACGGGTTTGGAAGTCGCAGAGATGAGCCCTAGCGATTCAGCTGAAGGACCATGGGAAAGTCATTTCAGTGCTGCGTTTTCCCTGCTGAAAAGTAGAGGATTTGTAGTAGAGAATGTTTAAACTCTAGACAGCTCTA
The DNA here is from genome assembly GCF_021556685.1 of Rattus norvegicus. Lineage (NCBI taxonomy): Eukaryota > Metazoa > Chordata > Mammalia > Rodentia > Muridae > Rattus > Rattus norvegicus. Next base: position 87,223,625 of record NC_141541.1, read on the forward strand.
TACATGCATGTTTTAAGTAGGTGGACCAGAAGGGACCTCAGGATGGGCAGGGCAGCAAGGCAGGTGGAGGTGACGGTGCAGTGAGGCTCTGAGCTGGTTAGCAGCTGGAGACTTCAGAGCAGCCATGGGTCAGAGTCAAAGGCTTGTGGCTATGGTAGTTGAAGAGAGGATTCAGTCTGAGTGGGGCGCTGTGGGGGATCCTGGACATCAGGCCACCTGTGATTGGTCCAGGTTGAATTGGGTGAAGGGAAGAAAGGGGAAGGGTTAAAACATTTTCTCCTTGGTGGATGGGAGAAAAAGATTTTTCCCTGATGTATCAAGACGAGACACAGAATAAGTTGGTATTTGTCCTACAAAAGTATGGTTGACTGTGTTCATTGTGATACTGTGGGCTTCTGACATTGGAGTCCTCTGAGCATTAAAACCAATGCCACCTTTCCTTAGTGTCCTCCTTCTCTCCTCCTCTTCCTCCTTTTTGCATTTTGCTAATGTCTTTTCTTTAGCATTCAGGTGGTGCAGAACAAACCCAACACAGCATGTTCTCTTTTTGTTTTCTCTGTCTCTGTCTGTCTGTCTCTCAGTTTCTGTCTCTTTAGTGTTTCATTGCGCAACTCTGGCTATCTGGAGCTCGCTCTGTAGAACAAACTGACCTTAAACTCTGAGATCCCCCTGCCTCTGCCTCCCGAGTGTCATGGTTAAAGGCATGTTCGCTCCTGCCAGGCACAGAATATATTCCTGGCTCTGCTCTTTCTCCTGGTTGGTCGGTGAGTAACCTCTCTTTAGTTTTCTAAGTGTTCCATGAGTGTGCACATGTTGGTTTGAAGAGGCCCCCAGGGTCCCATCCAGCTTGCTGGATTGTTCTAGTGAAGACCATAGGTCTTCCTCCCTAGGTCTGAGGTAAAAGATGAGCAACTCTCCTCACAGCTTTCATCTCTAGTGGTTGACACAGTGAGTGTAACTTTATTTGATTAGCTATACTTAGCATAGAAATTCACTTTGAAGTACATTAAATTATTTTCAATTTAATAAAAATTATTCAAAGAAATTTGTGTATCCCACAGAAGATCATTCATTACTTACTTGCTTTTGGTCACTGTTTTTAGTTTAGTCCAGCTTAGCTTGGTTTCCTAGAACTAATACAGAATAATTTGGAAATGCACTTAATCAATCCTTATTTAGAGTAGGAGTCATTATGCTGACCTGAAGATAAAATCTAGCCTAAAATTTATTTTATAAATAAAGTCTTTTTTTTTTTTGGACAGGGTTTCTCTGTGTAGCTCTGGCTGTCCTGAAACTCATGCTGTAGACCAGGCTGGCCTTGAATTCAGAGATCCACCTGCCTCTGCCTCCTGAATGCTGGGATTAAAAGAGTGTGCTACCAGTGCTTGGCTATTTTATAAATAAAGTTTGAAAAGCATGTTATGAAGCAAGTTGGAAATTTTATTAAAGATAATATGAGGATTGTGAGGAATAGAGGCACTCAGAAGACTAAGATATACTTACACGTGAGTATGGCCAAGGGAGAGGCACCACGGCAAAGTTTTATTCAAACACGGTCATATTAACTTTCAAATGCATGTTTTGCTATTTTTCTTAGTAACTTTTGAAACTTTAGTTAAAATATAATTACATCATTTCCCCTTTTCTTTCTTCTAACCCCTCCCAGGAAACCTCCCCTTATTCTCTCTCAAACTTGTAGGCTCTTTTTCTTTGATTATTATTGTTGTGTATTATATATGTTCTACATATATTTAAAACTATACATATAGTTATACATATAACAATAATAATATATGTGTATATATGATTAAGTATATAAATACAACCTGCTGAATCTATTTAGTGTGCTTGAATGTGTATGTTTTTAAGGCTGACCACTTGGTGCTAGACAACCAACTGGGAGGGTCTTGTCCCTGGGGATGACTGATTCTCCCTCTCTCAGCAGTCGTTACTTGTCTATAGCTTTTTGCCTGGGGAGGGGCTCCTTGAGACGTCCCTTCCACGTCATCATGCCTGTGAGTGTTGTCATTGCTTGAGACTTTATTTATGCAGCCATACTGTTAGTGACAGCATCACGAGCATGGCTTCTCTGCCACTTCTAGTAGCTATAGTCTTACAGAAGACTTTCCAGTCCTACAGCTCTCTGCAATCTTTCTATTCCCTCTTCTGTGATGTTTCTTGAACCTTAGATGCGTGGGTTGTGCTCTAGAAGTTTCCATTAGAATCAGGCACTGCGTAGTCACTTGCTCTTGTTATTTTGACTAGTTGTGATTTCCTGCTATGGTCTCCTCCTATTACAAAGCAAAGCTTTGATGGGGGCGAGAGCTACAGTTATCTGTGAGTATGAGGATAGGCATTTAGGATGTGGTGGGGATCATGCTGGTCTAGAGTGGCAGTAGTAAATTCTCCTCTAACATTCATGGTTTCCCTGGCCATCTGTGATTTCTCTCTTGCCAATTGGACAATTAGACAGGTGTTCGTTGTTACTTCCAAGGCGTAAGAGGCATCATTGCGCTTTTAGGGACAGCTTGCCAACCTGATTATTGTTTTAGTTTATAAACATTGCACCTGGGTAGGATTTCCTCACTTTGGCAATTTGCATGGCACCATCTGGTACTAAGAAAACTAGTTCTTGGGGAAGAGGGGATTTTCAACCCTAGCTTGAATTTCTGAGCCCTGTGACTGAAGTGCATGGCTTTTTTAGCAATTCGAACTTACCTTCAACCTCCGGGTCACAACCAAGGGCAACAGCAATACCCTGTATTATTTTGGGACTCTTGAATAATATTTTTTAATATTTATTTTTATGTATATGAGTACACTGCTGATGTCTTCACACACACCAGAAGAGGGCATCGGATCCCATTACAGATGGTTGTGAGCCACCATGTCATTTCTGGGAATTGAACTCAGGACCTTGGGAAGAGCAGTCAGTTCTCTTAACCACTGAGCCACCTCTTCAGCCTGAATATTTTTTTAAAACAGGGTTTCTTTGTGTAATCCTGGCTGCCCTGGAACTCGATTCTTAGCCCAGGCTGGCCTCAAACTAGGAGCTCTGCCTGCCTCTGCCTCCCAAGTGCTGGGGTTAAAGACATGAGCCATCACACTTGGCCAATGTCATCTTTTCTAGATTCATTATTTACCTACAAATTTCATTTTCTTTATAGCTGAATAATATTCCATTGTGCACATGCACCCCGTTTTCATTATCTATCTCTCCACTGAAGGATGTTTGGGCCGGTTGTTTCTACTCTCTGGCTATGGCTGAGTAATTAGCTATGGAGTAGTATGTTGAGTCCTTTGGCTGTATACTAATAAGTGGTCTATAGCTGGGCCCTATAGTGGATTTATTTTTAGCTTTGTGAGTATTCTCCACACTGACTTCCTGAGCGGCTGCAGCATTTTGTAATCCTATTAATAGTGAGTCAACGTTTCCTGTTTCCCACAATTTACAGATGGAGTGGGATCCCCAAGGTCTGGGAAACATTCCTCACGGTAATGGAAAACGAAGACATCCTAAAATTCAAGGAATCATAAAAGACCTCACATAGCCAAAGCAGTTCTGAGCAAGATAACAATGCTGGTGGGATTGTCATTCCAGATTTCAGGACGCACCGGCGGCCTTTTCACTATGTTGGCCCCGTTGTATAGTTGGGACAGAGACCATCTGGCCTCAACAGTTTAAAATGTTTAGTGTCTTGCCTGTCTGGCCCTTTAAAAACAAGCGCTCCCTGTGCTAGACCGTTGACATTGCTTAGTATACACATTTTCTTGTGGTTATTTGTGGCACCAATAGCTACTAATTGTCAAAATTGTTATTAACCTTAACTATTTCAGTATTCTACCATTTTTTCTGTGACACAGGCCCTCACTATGTAACCCAGACTGGCCTGCACGCTTTTATAGTCCAGGCTGGTCTGCTTTAGGCCTGCAATTCTGCAGTGTCAGCCTCCCCAGCGGGGAGACTTTAGATGGCTGCCACCATGCTTCTCTCTCTTCTACCGTTTTTGAATATATATTTCATACAAGTGTTTTACAAAAATAACCAAACTCATTGAAAAACTGACCTAGCTTCTTGATGATCCAACAGACAATAATTCACTTTTGTTGTGAAATTCATATCTGTTTCCCAGACTCTTTGGGCCGTAGAATTATTCGTTTCTTGATTTGCATTTACCACCTGTAAGCACCGAGGGGAAACACTGCGTGACGTACAGCGTGCAGTTAGTACTCAGTTATGAAATGGCTTCTGCGTTTAACATCACAGTTAAAGGGGTAACAAGAGGGAGGACTTGGCTTCTTTTTCCTCAGCTTCCTCTGATGTCAGCTTTTCTATGTTTGCCTCTTCAGTATAGCCTCTTTATAGAAGAAAGCTGTTTTGAGATCTCCCAAGAGGTGCTGTCCAATAGCTGAGGCTCCACTGTCACAACTGGACTGGGGATGAGGGTCAACCGGTTCACTCATTTGTACACAAATTCATTCAATAAACACCAACAACATACTGAATTAGCTACTGTGCTCTAAGGATTTCAAAATTTCTTAAAGAGGACGGAGCAAAGCACATGATTATGCCAATAAGGGCGCAGGGTATTGTGGGAGAGAAGAAGCATTCTGCTTGCTTATTTATTTATTTATTTTTTACAATTTTAGAGTCATTTATTCGGAGGTAATTTGTTCGTTTTCATCTGTAGGCATGCATATAAATTGTATACTGTATGTATATAAATTGTATACGTATAATCTTTAAAAAGCAATAGGGATTTTCTAATCAAGTTAAAGGGCATTGACAAAATTGAATAGCAATGTTCAAACCATCTCAGGTTTAATGATGTGTATATTTTTTCCTTTTATTGGATATTTTTAATTTACATTTTAAATGTCATCCCCTTTCCAGGTTTTCCCTCCAGAATCCCGCTATCCCATCCTCCCTCCCCCTGCTCCTATGAGGGTGCTCCCTCACCACCCGCCCACTCCCTCCCACCTCCCAGCCCTGACATTCCCCTACACTGGGGACTTGATAGGACCAAGGGCTGAGAAGAGGCATTCTGTACGGCATGGGGAAGGCTACTGGGAAGAGGCTCCAATAGATAAACCAATCCAGGATGTTTGGGAGGACATAATGCTAGACTTGTTTAGCAAGGGGATTTGAGTTTCTCTGTTGAGATTTGGGCTAGAGATAACAATTTAGGAATCTTGAACTCATGTACCTTTCTAGAACTTCATATGTCATTTTCAGGTACTAATGAATGTTTGCTGTGTATGAACTTTAATTAACCCAATAGAGATCATCTCATGCCACATGCTTTTTAAAAAATCTTTAATCTATCTATCTATCTATCTATCTATCTATCTATCTATCTATCTATGTATCATAAAATGTCCTGCCAGCATGTAGTCTTGTGTATCATGTGCATGTCTGTTGCCCTTGAAAATCAGAAGAGGACACTGGATCCCCTGGAACTGGAGTTACAGATGGTCATGAGCCACCATGTTGGTGCTGGGAATTGAATCTCTAATGCTGAGCCAACCCCTCTCCCATGTGTTTATTTGTGTTGACCTCAATAGTAAAGCAAACTATTTCAAAGACTAGAATTCTTTATCAGCAAGTCAGGCAATGTAGGTAAATTACCACAGAGAGTCTGGTTCTCTGAATCCTACTCATAGTGACAGCCCTTGTGGCAAGCCACCACTCAGCTGTTTTGTGTGCCAGATTGCAACAAAACAAAAGACTCTTCCCATGTTTTGTGAGAACATCATAATCTCTGATAAGACAGAGCACAAATAAAGAACACTCCTGGTGTCTGGCTTTGTCTGTGCCTTACGGTGTCTGAACTTGTAGTGATTTATATACTCTTTGTTGTTGTTTTGAGACACAGTCTCTCTATGTAGCCCTCTCTGTAGCCAGGCTGGCCTTGAACTGGGAGATCCACCTGCCTCTTTTTCTTAAGTGCTGGGATTAAAGGTGTGCATTGCCATGCCTGGCTCATTTCTGCTTTTTAAAATAGGGTAGCACTCCGTTGTTTGAGCCTGCAGTTACTTCTTTTTTACACTAGGTAGGACTCTGAGCAGATTCATACCAATTTCACTGTGATCTTAGAGTCACCACTTTCTTGGTGGTGGCAGTGGGGGCAGTTTCTGAAGAATGCCCCCACTATCTCTAGTTGTACACCACTCTGTAAGTAATCCCTAATAAACTCATCTTATTCCCCACAATTATTGCTAGAGGCACTTTTAGGGATGCTAGTGCTGACTCAATTTAGGGGCAGATTTTAATTTTATAGCTTCCTGGAAAGTCAGCCAACAGTTACATTCCTTTTATTTTTTTCCAAAGATCTTTTTTAAACAAAGTAGAAGTATTTCTGCAGCTGTAAGGCTTATTATGTCTGAAAATCAAATTCGATGCTTGATTACACACATGGAGACCAGGTCTCACTATGTAGTCCTGTCTGGCCTTGAACTCACAGAGATCCTCTTGCTTCTGGCCCTTGAGTTCTAGGATTAAAGGTGTATGCCACCATGCTTTTACCTTCTTGATTTGGATTTTGAAGATAACCAACTATAGTGAATCAGGTACATGTAGTGTATAAATATTCTTTTATAGGGATTGTTGATACGGAAATTCTTTTTTTTTTTTTTTTTTTTTGGATACGGAAATTCTTAAGGCTGATCCATTCTTAAGGCTGTGTGTGTGTGTGTGTGTGTGTGTGTGTGTGTGTGTGTGTGTGTATGCGTGTTGTGTACCCACAGAGACCAGAAGAGATCTAGAGCTGGAGTTACAGGTGGTCAGGAGCCACCTGATTGTAGGTACCAGAAACCAAACGTGAGTCCTTTGGAAGAGCAGCAAATGCCTCTTAAACACTGAGCCATCTCTCCATCCCCTATTTAGTACAACCTTTAAATGATGGTATTTAAACCAAATTGTAAACACTTTTATTTCAGCGTTGGTGATTAAGCCCAGATACTGATGTGTGCCTGTCAAGGCTCTGCCATTGATTTATGTCTCAGACATAGAGAGCTATTTTGTCAGCATGTAAAGATTTGGTCTGTATTTTGAAGTGTCTTTTCTTTTAAGGTTAAGTAATGGGAACCAGGTGTGGTACCTGTGGGAAGCTGAGACAGGAGGATTACCGTTGGTTTTAGTTGAGTTTATACCATTAGTCTGATTCAGTCCATCTTGGGCTATACAAAGAAGAGACTGCCTCCCATAAAACGAAATGAAACAAAACAAACAAACAACCCCCCCCCCAAACTAAACCGAGTCAAAACAAAAACCAAACAAACCAACCAAGAAAAACCTTAAAGTCACACTTGAGATGGGTTGTGATTTCTAGGAAAGCTGCTATTTTTTTTTTTTTTTTGGTTCTCTTTTTTGGAGCTGGGGACCGAACCCAGGGCCTTGCGCTTCCTAGGCAAGCGCTCTACCGCTGAGCTAAATCCCCAACCCCAGAAAGCTGCTATTTTAACGGTGCAGCTCTGTCTGCTATGACAACTGTAGACAATAAGAGTCATGAAATAACCATTTTACTGAGGTTTCGTTTAGAATTTGTAATTAGAATTGTAAGTTAGAAACTGTAGAACTCATCTTGTCAGCAAAGAGAACAACTACTGCATTAATGGAAATTTAAGAACCCTCTGACCCTAAATGGAATTTGCAACATTCTGTTGCTTTTTTTTTTGTATGTTTTTTTTTTGCATGTTTTTCAGCATTTAGAATGTTGAAATGGTTTTGAGGTTAAATAAACAGCATTACATTAAAGACTGATGAATGAGGAGCCCTGTTTTCTTGTGAGTCTTGGAAAAGGGATTAATCGATAATATCTGTTAAAGCAGGTAGGAAGTGTTGGTTTAAATGTTACAGAAGAAAAGAATTCAGGGTGTTAGAAGGTGGAATATGTTAGTTCATGATAACTTTGTCTTCTTGATTACTTATAAACATTTTAACTATGAACAATTTCAATTTTTTTCCTGCAATTTAAAGTCTTATCCAAAACAAAGTTAAAGTCATTTTCTGTTTGGTATGTGTTGTCATGGCTTCATTAGTTTACGAACTCTGCAAACTAATTTCTGTTTTGCAAATGATGAAAATCAGATTAAAAATTTTGTTTAAATGACATGTACTTAAGGAAGTTACTTTTTTAAAAAAATGATCTTTTTTTTTTTTTTTGGTTCTTTTTTTCGGAGCTGGGGACCGAACCCAGGGCCTTGCGCTTCCTAGGTAAGCGCTCTACCACTGAGCTAAATCCCCAGCCCCAAAAAATGATCTATTTTTATGTACATTGGTGCTCTGTCTGCACTTAACGTCTGTGTGAGGGTGTCGGGTCCTCTGGAACTGAAATTACAGACAGTTGTGAGCTGTGGTGTAGGTTCTGGGAATTGAACCAAGGTTCTTTATAAGAACACCCCATGTTCTAAAACGCTGAGTTATAACTCCAGTGTTTTTATATGAACAAATTGGGAAGGAAAACTCTGTTTTACAAGCTTCATCTTGAAGTTGATGAAAAAAGAAATGTCCACAGAGGAAAGTAGTTTTGATTCTTAAGTCATTATAAATTCAGTTAAAAATTAATTTTCTAAATACTTTTATGCGGAGAAGAGGGTAAGATACGCTAACTTGTATTTATTTCGTCTTCTCTTTCCAATAGGATCAGTTGTATTACCAGTCATTTCAGGTCCTAGACTATGGTAAGTGTTATTTATTGCTTTTGAAGGAAAAATGGGCATTTATTACTTTCTATAGGGATGAGAAAATTTCAAGAGTCACTTTATTTAAAATAAAAATCCCAATACAGGTATAATGTTAGTATTCCTTCTAGGATTAAACATATCTTTGCAAATGTTATGAAATTACACTATAAAGCAAACAGTAGACAATGTTTAAAATTCCACAATGACAGTTTTTTATTATGACAATTTTTCTTTTTATGTTTTTTTGAGATTTACTTCTTTTTATTTTATGCGTATGAATGAATGTTTTACCTGTCATATGTCTGTGCTCCACATGTGTGCTGTGCCTGTGGAAGCCACAAGAGGGCGTTGGATCCCCTTGGAACCAAAGCTACAGATGGTTCTGAGCTTTCACATAGGGTTTGGAATCAACCCTGGGTCCTCAGGAAAGGCAGTCAGTCCCCTTAAAGGCTTAGCTGTCTCTCCAGCCCTCTGGTCCTTTCTTTCCTTCTTTCTTTCTTTTCTTTGTTTCTTTGTTTCTTTCTTTGTTACTATGTTTCTTTGTTTCTTTCTTTCTCTCTTTCCTTCTTTTTTTTGAGAGAAGCTTTCTTTATTGTAGTGCTGTCTGGAACTTGCTTCGAAGAGCAGACTAGCCTCAGATTTGTGGTCAATTTCTCAGCCTGGTCTCCCAAGCACCTGGATCTTCTGTACTATAAAATATTCATTTTTGACTCTTTGAATACTGAATATTGGAGTTGAGGTCAGTTCCCAGGACCAGAGAAACCAAAATTATCAATTTGACATCACTTGCTTTCCATATGTCTTTATTTGGTCAACACGGGGGAGTCAGGCTGTTTAGCTAAGGTAGAATGTCTTCCTGCAGGCGCCATATTGCATTTATAAGCACACAGATGAGAGCAGTGGCCGGCTGTCCTCGGTAGACAGAGAGAAGGCAGAGATGACTGAAAACATAAGGTCTCCCTAAGAGCTGATAAGCCAAGCAGTGTCTTTGAGCTTGCAGATGAGCCCTTTAATGTGATTTACACAACCCTTTGTGATCACTTTTAATCCGGGAAAAAGAATTCTGAAACGAGGTTTGTTGCATCTTTGTGATTCCACCTCCTCTGTCTCCCACGGTCCTTTCCTATCCATGTCATGGCCTGGAACAGGGGCCAGCAAAGTACTTCCTGCAGTTGGACTGAAAGCTGTATTTTGGTCTCTGTAGGCCATAGTATCTGTTTTAGTTGATTATCTGTGTCTCTATAGAATGTTGTGGACACAGACAACACACAAGCAGATGCCGCTGTCATGCTGCAGGCTTAGGCGCCATCACACATTTCCCTGTTTTCTTTCCAACCAATTAAAACAAGTAAAAGCTACTTAGCTTATGCTGGTCATGCTGTTCTGGGACTCCTTAACTGGAGTTTTGTGTGTCACCCAGAGCCCCTCACCATATAGAGGTGAACAGATACAGACACGGATCTGGTTCCAATAGAGATACGTTATATGTGTAAAATTCACCCCAGATTTCAGCACTTAGTGAAAGGAAAAGGAAGTCCACTAATAATACATTTTGCATTTTCGGCTAAATTTTAAAGCAATAAGATTTTATACAAGTTAAGGAAATTATTGCAAAATTAATCTTACCTTTTTTAAAAAATGTAATCAGTAGAAATGAAAAATTAAACGTGTGGCTCATATTTTATTCCCTTTGATCAATGCTCAGGAAGAAGTCATAGGGGAGCAACTATTTGTTTGTTTGTTTGTTTGTTTGTTTGTTATTTTGTTTATTTTTTGAGAAAGGATCTCACTGGGTAGTCTCAGCTTGGAACTTGTTACGTAGACCAGGCTGGCCTTGAACTCATAGAGATCCATCTGTCTCTGCTTCCCAAATCTGGGATTAAAGACGTAAGCCACCATGGCTGGCACAATCAAAACTTTTGTGTGCTGTTTTCATGTTTCACTGTGTTGGTGCTGAGTGGTTACAGGGTATTGATGAGGTACAGTTGTGGGGTGATTCGTGGGCAACCTAGATCATTTAAAGAGAGGGCTCTTGGATTCTTTGGAGAAGCACGTGTGTGGGAGGCTCATAGTTGCCCTATATGACTTTTTGAACCTCTCTCCTAGACTGGTTTAGAGTTTATCAGTGTCTTGGTACATTCAGTGCCTTTGGCCCCATAGGTTTGGGGTCTTTTACTGACTTATGAGCCTTTTTGGTATTTCTTATGTAAATTGTGTGGTGAGGTCCCTTATAGGAATCTCATGTATTTCTTTGATCAGTGACATTATAAAAACATTTCTATAGGCTCAAACCAAAAGCACAAACATTTTTATTGTGGGAGAGTACTTTATTTTAGTGTAGCATTAATTGCAAAGCTTTTTCTGGGAACTGTTGAGATGGTTCAGTGGTCAAGAATGCTGCCTGCTCTTGAAGAGCACCCCGGTTTGGTTCCTGGCACCCACATAAATGGCTCACCTGTAACTGCAGTTCTAGTTCTAGATGAGAACAGGACTCTATGTTCTTGTTTCTGCAGACTCCTCTTGCACACATGGAACGCACACACATACTCTCCGGTGCTCGCACACATGCAAATTAATAAGTAAATAAACAAACACATTCAAAGCAAGCAAATGAGATCATTTCATTTTTTACATAAAGTTGATCTAAGTAAGGATATCTGATTGAGTTACATAAAGGCCTTTCAATTTATGTTAGCATGTGGATTCTAATAAAGCCAAATTCAAGAAATACCAGTTTTCAACTCACGAGGACAACTCTTCATTTTTGTGCGCTTCAGCTGCAGAGGCTGGTGAGGTAGATTCTCCTGATGGATTGATTTTCTTTTGCAGTGTTACCGAAGTTTGAAGTTACTCTGCAGACTCCGCTGTATTGTTCTTTGAAGGCTAAGTATTTACGTGGTAACGTCACAGCGAAGTAAGTTGCATTTGCCTCTTGGTATGGTTCTAAACTGTTGTAAAACAGCACGGCAAAACCCTCCATACATACTTAAGAGTACTAGCAGAAAGGTTTTCCTTTTAAAATAGACTCTGTAGTAGCCAACTCTGGGAGACTTCATTTAGCACAGGACAGATGTCCGCAAGTCTTTATGTCTGTAACTTTACTTCAAGCTGTCATTCCTAAAATATTTCCCACAGACTAGTGAGTAAGGAGCTTGTAGAATGCACTGTCACGTTTCTAAATATTGGGTATTTAGGGGCTGGGGAGATGGTTCAGAATGGGAAAAAATCTTAACCACTGTGTCATCTCTCTGTAGCCTCTGCTTCATATTTAAGTCAAAATTAAAATAAAATTGCCTTTGAGAATACATTAAATCATTATTTTCAAGCACTCTGATCTATCCTATGATACAACCTTTTAAAAACATGATATCTTGGCATTCTGGTTTTGCCTTTACAGTTCACAAGACTGTAAAGGTTGCCAAGGGTTAGGGTGAGTGATTTTGATGTCATGGTTTCCAGCCAGGTCCCTACTAACGACATTGTTTTTGCTTGGAAGGATGGTATATTTGACGGTGGATTTTTTTCTTTCTCTTAATTTGGAAAACTCTGCATTTGCTTTGGAGTTGGCCCAGAGGAGAGGTTATTTCTGTGTCTAATTAACAGATTCAGGAAACATCAGTTTACTATTACAATTTGTAAACTGCAGAGCAAAACCGGCTTTAAGGGTTAGCCCAGCGTTTGAAATAGAGATTCAAAAAACCCATTTTATAAAAGACTTTCTGGCAGTAAAATGGTTTATTGAAGATCGCCTTTCCTTTACACGAAGAAATGCTGCCATTATGAGAAGGAATAATTAAGAAAATTCTCCGAGAAGTGACAGAGAAGTTGGTTTGACACAAGAAGATGGATTTGGAATGATGCTTAAAAAATTAGTTTTTCAAGTTTCCTTGCTAAAAAAACACATCAATTTTTTTTTGGTAGCTATAAATGCATTTGGCACTCCATAGTCCAATAATCCCTTCCGGAGAGTCCTGGGATGTGGGACAGTTGGCCATGGTGATTGTTACTTCAATTAACATTCAAACATTTTTACAGGTGTGACATTTGTAGATATCCAGGTGATGGCCAGTCCAGGTTTCTAGCACTGAGAGCTCTTCCTAGGTTTTTAGAGTTTATTGTAAGAGAAGCTGCACCTTTCCTCGATGCTCAAACTTCCTCAGCGTCCTCTCAGTGGGTGGGGACAGACTGCATTTGAGCTGCTTTTGGATGCTTTAATTTAGAGTTTCATTAGGAGATCTAATCTGAGGAGTCACTATTTGTTAAGAACATTCTTCATTCTTTGTGCTTTGTTGGTGTTTTCTGTCTTCTTGGGACGGATGGTTGAGAAGTAGCTCAAGCTGGCCTCGAACTTGTCCCGTCTCAGCCTCCTGACTGCTGGGATAACAGTGCTAACATGATGGACCTTTTTTTTTTTTATTTTTTGAATTGTAGACGAGGTGTACTTTTAATGTAATTCTTCTCTGTTGAATTGCTAATGTATGCTTATTGAAGGTGATTTTTTTTATCGTGTTCCTCTGACACCATTGAGTTGAAAAGGTAATAATACAGTATTTTAAAAATTGTTTTCAGGTATACATACGGGAAGCCAGTGAAGGGGAGTCTGTCACTTACATTTATACCTTTATCTTTTTGGGGAAAGAAGAAAAATATCACAAAAAATTTTGAGGTAACTTTTGCAGATCTTTTATAATCTAATGGGGACAATTTCAATCTCAATTAAAAAAAAAAAAACAAAAAACTACAGGACCCAGTGGGGTGTGGTGGCACCCACCTATAATTCCAGCCATCAGGGAGGTGGGGAAAGGAGGATAATTAGTCCATCTAGCAAATGTGAGGCCAGCTGGTGCTTTCTGAGACTCCGTCTCAAAACATCACAAAGGAACAAAACAGAAATTAATTACAGGAACAACAGGAGAATGTAGTACTTATTGAAAGTTTATACCCATTTTCAACATAATGCGATACAGATGTGGTAAATTACAGTTCAGATTGCAATGTGGAAAATTTAATTTTTTTTCTAAAAACCAAGGTACAGCCTTACTAAAACACGTCTGTAAGAAAATCAAGACCTTTCTAGCATTAGGTGAGGGAATAAAGAACTGTCCAATATGACTGAGTGTGAGTTTTGTTTCTAGAGTTTGAATTCCTAAAGTGAAAGGTAAAATGGATTTTTTGAACAAAACAGATAAATGGATTCACAAACTTCGCTTTTGATGCTGATGAGATGAAAAAGGTAATGAATTTGAAAAAGGCAACGGAGATCTCGGACGGGAATTATGATCAGGTGGACCCAGTCTTCCCTGGGCCCGTAGAGATCGTAGCTACGGTGACCGAGTCGCTCACAGGTTTGTAGCCTCAACGAAGGTAAAATTCTTTGTTGTCTGTTGAGGTTTACTGTGCTAGCAAGTCTCAGGAGAGGGGATTCGGTGCTTTTCTGGGGAGCGTATTTAATGCTGAAGATTTTAACTCGTAGAGTGTTTCATAAAACAGTGAAACTCAGGCTCTGTGAAACGGGGACTTCAACTTCATATGATAATAGTTGCTTATTTGATCCCTCCCCGCCGCTTTCACTTCTGCTTTTCTAGCCCGAGAAACACATAGGGGGTCTACCTTTCCAGTGGACTGGTTCGCTTCGTCTTCTTTCTTTTCTCCTTCGTTACTTCCTGGACCGTTTACTCTTTTAATAAGAATATTAGAGTTAGTTGTTTGGAATCTTGTATTACTATTTCAACAGATTGATTCAGTCGGCCCAGCAAACAAAACCTATCCTGTCTGTGTTTTCTTCTCCTGGTGTACACCACCGAGGGAGAAGAGTATGCTAAATCTTCGTGTTTCTTTTGGGATCATAGTCTGTAACAGGAGTAGACTTATGCGCCCTGGTATTTTTAGCCCCTTCAACAAGAAGCTTAGGTGGACACACCCCATTGGTGAAAAGGTACTTTTACAGCCTAAATGATGCGATCTCCAATACAGGTACCTCAAGAAAGGCAAGTACCAATGTGTTTTTCAAGCAACATGACTACGTCATTGAGATTTTTGATTATACTACTGTCTTGAAGCCAACGCTCAACTTCACAGCCACTGTAAGTTGGTGTATTTAGTACTAAGCGTGAGCCCTGGAGAAAGGAGGCAGACTGGGAGACCGTGCGCCCTGCATCTTTAAGTGTAAAAGGAGATGGGCTACGTTTCCTCGTATGGATGTGGTTGGGCAGTGGTGGCACACACCTTTAATCCCAGCACGTGGGAGGCAGAGGCAAGTGGGTCTCTCTGATTGAAGATAGCGTGGGTCTATTGAGAAAGTTCTAGGACAGCCAGGGCCACACAGAGAAACTCTGTTTTGAAAAACAAAACAAAACAAAACAAAAAAAAGACAAAGAAAAGAAAAAAAAAAAGAAATATGAACTTGAAGAATTGCTTCCAAATGACCTTTGTCTAATATATTTTTAAAAGTGTTCCTTGCCGGGGTTGGGGATTTAGCTCAGTGGTAGAGCGCTTGCCTAGCAAGCGCAAGGACTTGGTTTGGTCCCCAGCTCCGGGAAAAAAAAAAGTGTTCCTTAAAACAGCCAATTTTTTTTTCTAAAAATTTACTTAACTAGCAGTTTATTTGATATGGATTACATTAAAACTTTTATTAATGAAGAAATGTCTGTCAAAATTTTTAGTTCGATGTTCATTTTTTAAGAAAGATTTGTTTACTTTATGTATGTGAATACACTGTTGCTTTCCTTACACATCCGGAAGAGGGCATTGGATCTCATTACAGATGGTTGTGAGCCACCATGTGGTTGCTGGGATTTGAACTCAGGACCTCTGGAAGAGCAGCCAGTGCTCTTAACCACTGAGCCATCTCCCCAGCCCACCCCCCTCATGTTAGGTTTTATAAGGACTAAACTTTAATTTCATCAAAGATATAGTCTTCAAAAATTATCATCAAGGATACTCTCTTTTCCAGAGAAAGTGGGATTAATACTTATTATTTGGGTAAACTGAGAAAAGTAAAGGCGGAAACACCTAGCATGCTGTGCTCTGTGACATTTTCACACGTGGGGCATTTGATCATTGCTCACATTTATGCTCCAACTCTTAACTTGAGTGGATTTGTCAGTGTGCAGGACATGGTGTTTATGAAGCTGAGGGAGACCCAGGAAAGGAGAGTTGGCTTTGTGGGTGGAGATGGAGGTTATGGAGGGGTGCCTTATGGAAGAGGGGGCCTTGAGTGATGGATGACACGATTTGTAGTGTTTAAAATGTTGGAGCACGTTGGTGGGGAGGCAGGGAGCAAGATGAGATAATGCGAAAGGAGCTGTGAGGGGCAAGAGCAGAGTGCGTTCAGAGAAGTGACGGGGCCTGTGCTTCTGCAGCAGAGGACTTGGCCTGATTTAACAGGGGGCAAAGCTTAGGAAACTTGAGGAGATCCTGGGCATCAGAGGGTCTTCTAGATGGGTGGACTTTATGCTCTAGGCAGTGAGATTTGGAGTCTATGAACACAGGTGGGGTAGGAGTGGGCTGGAGTGTGTGTGTGTGTGTGTGTGTGTGTGTGTAATACTGTGAAAGCAGTGTTTGAGGGGGACTGTTGGAGGGCTGGGAGAAGAGAGCAGCAGCTAGGTGTGAGACTAGGAGGCATCCTGTGGTGGTGACAATGGGGGTGGAGAGGAAAGGCAGAGAAATAGGAGTCGTGGTACTCACAGGACTTGGGAGGTGGGGGAGTGGGGGTGGGCATATTGGGATTGTCAGTCTGTCAGGATTGTGGTGGTTAGTAAAACAGGAAATAGATGATGGTCACTTGGGATTAATGTGTTGAATTTGAAGCGATCGTCTATCAGGTAGAGCTTTCCTCAAATGGAGCTTCAGGATAGGGTGAGGATGGAAAATTTGAATTTGGGGTGTAAACACAAATAACTGTGAAGCTAAGCCAGCTGAGTGTTGGAAATTTTGAAGAAGGAAAAAAAGAACAAGGAACGAACAGGGAGTCAGTGTGTCACCAGACTGGGGTCATAGCTAGTGACCCAGTTTGGCCACCTGCCCTCAATAAGCTGATTAAAGCAGTCAAACCAGTGATGAAAAACAAAAGGGAGAGTTATACAGGGCAGCCACAGAACGGAAGTCACAATGAGAGCCAGAGACACGATCCCTCCATTTCATTGTTGGAGTCATAAAGTGAAGGCTTAAAGAGAGGCTGGCCTTAGGTACCTCTGAACAGTTGCAAGGCCAAGCACAGAGCCACCAATAGACGGTCACTGTCCCTCCTATATGGTATCCAGAAAGCTGGAACTCTGGGAGGAAAGTTTCCCTTCTGGCTGATGCAGACCTTTTTTTTTTTCCCCCAGCATCAGATTCCAGGGGAAGTGGGGACCCCAGAGACTTGCGTTCCATATTTTAATAGTCTGATGGCCAAAGTGCAGGATACAAGTGTGTATTTAGAATATTTTCACTCCTGCCATTTACAACAGAGCAAAAAGAGGAATATAACACAAAAGAACTGTGTCAGGCAAAGAAGCCATGTGACTAAGGTGGTGGTGATTGCGTCACCAGAGGCTCGCTGGAGAAGGATTACTAAATGTGAATTGGGGTGCTACCAGTCATTGTCAAAAATCCAGCATTATGAGACCGGCATAGACAAACTACATTCAACTGGGCTTCACTCTTTCGCGTTTTCTATGATCTGCCTCTAAATATCTCGTTTGAACTGTTAGGTGAAGATCAGTCGGTCTGATGGCAAGCAGCTGACTCCTGAAGAAATGGAAAACGATTTAGTCACAGTAGTGACCCAGAAGAAAAATGACAACCCCACGAGAGAGAAAGCGCAGGGCACGGATTATATCCAGATGACAGAATATTCTGTCCCCCACAATGGAGTCGTTAAGGTTGAATTCCCAATCATGTCCGATTCCAGTGAGCTCCAACTAAAGGTATGATCTGGTTCTGCGTCACGGCAGCGGCGCTAATGCTGTAGTGACTTTGCAGGAGACGTCTCCTAAGAGTTCAAAGAGCGCAGGGCATGGGCTTTACGCGTAGGGGAAGTGTTAGAGTCCACTGACCACGGTGGCTAAGCTCTACTTTGCATGTTTCCTTGTAATTTCATTTTAAGGACCATAAAAAGTATAGTGATGTGAAGATTTTGATGGAGAAGCGTCCCATACCCTCATCTTGGTTGGTTTTCGCCTTTCCTGAGCTTTCTCTCCCAACGTGGGCTGTCTGGGAATACCCATGATTCCTGTAACCTTTCTTTTGGTATCGGGCCTCACTGCAAACCCCAAGCCTGGCCTGGAGCTCACTGTGATCCTTCTGCCCTGGGGCTCCAGGCTTGTCCCGGGCTGATTTTTTTTTTTAAGTTTTTTTTTTTTTTTTTTTTTTTGAGACAGGGTTTCTTTGTATAACAGTTCTGGCTGTCCTGGAACTTGCTTTATAGGCCAGGATGGCCCTGAACTCATAACAGATCCTCCTGCCTCTGCCCCCTGAGTGCTGGCATTCGAGGTGTGCACCACCACACCAGGCTCGCCCTGGCTGATATTTTGACTCTTCACTTTGGTAGGTCAAGTCAGGTGTGACGTTTCTTGCTTCTGTGTGAGCTCTGTATGGGAAGAAGGAAAGGATCTGTTTATGTTTAATTCTGTCTTCTGTTAGCGTTTCTTAACAAGACAACTATGCTTCTGAAGTGAGGGCTATGCTGTCTTCTGCACTACAGTGCCAAAGGACCAACCCCACCTTAAGTTGTCAAATTCTGTGCAGCTAGACCTACAAAGTGACAAGGAACCAGTGTCTGGTGCATGTGCTTCTGCATGAAAACAAAAATCGAAGAGTCTGGCTTTCCAGCATTCTTCAGCTCTTAGCATTCCTCCTCCGTTTGCCAGAGCTGGACATTGACGCTTCTTCCGTTGCAGGCTTCTTTTCTCGATAGTGCAAGTTCTGTGGCCGTTCACAGCGTGTTCACCTCTCCAAGTAATACGTACATCCAGCTTAAAACCAGAGATGAACATATCACGGTAATGCTTCCAACTCACCCGAGAATTGCAGCCTGACTTGATGTTCTTATAATCGAAGTGTACATATTAATTAATATTTTTTATTCTAGGTGGGATCACCTTTTAATTTGACGGTTAGTGGCAACCAGAAATTCAAGGAAATAAGCTATATGGTAATTTCTTTATTTTAAGGTTTTCTTTATTGATTTACTATTATGTGTGTGTATCTGTGTAATGTGTATGTATGAATGCAGGCACATGTATGTGTATCGTGACCTGTATGTGGAGGTCAGAAAGAACTTTTGAGAGTCGGTTCAGTCTATCATGGATTCCAAGGGTTAAACTCAGGTCACGAGACTTGCGTGGCAAGCGTCTTCCCCCACCCCGCTGCCTCTCAGGCTAGTGATTTCTCAGAGTTTAAGTTTATGAGCTGTTACAAATCTATTTTCTGTGATCTTTACCTTATGCCTTCATTAGACTCACTGACTTCTTACAGATCAGTCCGCTCTTTTTATCGTGTAATCAATTTTCTTTCTTTGACTATATTTATATGTTCATTTAAAATGGATAATTAAATTTTGCACCAAGAACAAAGCAAAATGTAAATTTCTAGTATATAGACAACATGGATCCCTTGGTGAGAATTTTGAAATATAAGAAAGAAAATGAAACTCGCCACCTTGACCTTGGAGTTTGCTAACCAAGCCCTGCCATTCGTGCTCTGTATTTCTTTCCACCACATGCTAGGCTCCAAGACAAAGAAATGGTGCAAGTAGGTGCTTTCTCAGAAATGACCCTGATTGCACAGACTGAGCTCAGGGTTGGGCTGGAGAGATGGCTCCATGGTTAAGAGTATGCACTACTGCTTTAAAAAGACCTGAGTTCAGAGTGGAGGACACATGTTGGGCAGCTCACAATTACATAGAACTTCAACTCCAGGGGATTTGAGGCTTCTGATCTCTGTGGGTACTTATATGCACAACGCCCCCTACCCCGTACAGAAACAGACGTAGACACATCATTAAAAAAAAAAAAAAACAAGGGCTAGAGAGATGGCTCAGCGGTTAAGAGCACTGACTGCTCTTCCAGAGGTCATGAGTTCAATTCCCAGCAACCACATGGTGGCTCACAACCATGTGGTGATCCGGTGCCCTCTTCTGGTATATCTGAAGACAGCTACAGTGTACTTACATATAATAAATGAATACATCTTAAAAAAAACAAAAAAACCCCAAAAATATTAACATAATGTATCAACATAAAGAAAGGCACTTGTCTCAATAGATGCAGAAAAAAGATTTTGACACCCACACTTGCATGTTAAAAATATTTAATGACATTTTATTGGTGGGAATTAAATTTGACAAAGGACAAATAATAATAAAAATTACTGCTGACAAAAAAAAAAGTCAATGCATTAGGGGCAGTTACCTCCGAAATGTTGCACTGCAATCCATAAACATGTACAGATATGTGCCAATTGAAAAGTTAAAAGTTCAAAAAAGAAGCAAAAATCGTGAATTAAAAATAACATCTGTAAAGGATGACATGAACTGCACTGTAATCTGTTTTTATCTTACGTAGATGTTTTTGTCAACATCATTTATCCTTCATTGATTCATTGCTGGTCTTAACAATCACAACATCTATTTTTTTTGTTGAAATTTAACTATCTTAAAATTTATCACAGAACTTATCCTAAAAATTATTATAAATATAACTTCAGTTGAAATATGAGACTCTTTAGCAAAAATTTCACTCTCTGTCCTTTTTAGGTAATATCAAAGGGACAGTTGGTGGCTGTAGGCAAACAAAGTTCAAGAACTTTTTCTTTAACACCGGAAGCTTCCTGGGCCCCAAAGGCCTGTATAATTGTATATTATATCGAACAGGATGGGGAAGTCATAAGCGATATTCTGAAAATCCCCGTTCAGCTTGACTTTAAAAATAAGGTAAGAATTAAGGTGATGATGTGTAAAACTTCATTGTAGTGGCGTCTGAGAAATGTAATATTTCTTTACAAGAAAATCAGGTATCCACATTGCCTGGAAACTTGTATTACTTCCTATCTCCAGAGGATGTATATTTCATATTAAGCACCACAGTCTTTGGTCAGCTGTGATTCCCGGCTTTAAAACTTTAACTCAAATTCATCAAAGTCATTTCAGTATTTTTAAAAAAATAGTTGAGCCAATATTGCTGTGCCTTACGTTCCAGTGGTGACGTGGACCATGTGTGTGTTGGCCTTAGGTAGGTGTAGGGAACAGGGCCATTGGAGATTATGTGGAAGTAGAGAAGGGACTTGGATGGTCTACTCCATTATCTGGAAACTAACGGGGACAAACTTTCAGTGATCTTGATGTCTTGCTACTGGGGGTCTGGGTGGAGCCTTGTCTCCAGTGCACCTATACTGGGGTACCTCTTAGCCTGAGTAATCGGCTTGTAGAGGAGACTACCTCAGCCCCAGCTCTGACAAGAAACCCAGTGTACTCATTTCAAAGATTCCAGAAAGGGCTGTTCCCACGGCTGCTTTGACCTTCCTAAGAATCAGTTTCAGTGTCATGATTTATAGAGTATAGCTCTCAATACTACCTTTAAAATTGAAGTGTTGAATCTATGTTTTCTTTTGTTTAAAATAGTTTATTCTAACTCTTTTGTATGACAGTGAGCCTAAGGCCTTGTGCAAATGTGCTAGTATTGAGCCGCACCCCGGCCCCGAGTAACCCTAACTTTCTCTAAGTATAATATAAACTATTTTTTAATCTTATAAAATACATTTTTTAGAGAAGTAGTGATATATTTTCTTAGTGTCTGTCAAAGATTCACTTTATAATAACCATGTAAAATGGGTGAATTTTGGAAGGGAATTATGGAGGCTTAAATAAGGAGACACACCTCTGGGGACCAGGTAGGAAGCTAAGAGGAGGGTTTACATAGATTACCCACATCCGGGAAGCAGAGTATATTAAAGGATGTTTTCAAGAAATAGCTTTTGGCAAATGAAATAGAAAATTTCAATTTCATTTTCAAAAACGATACTTTCTCTGATCGTTATAAAACGCTGATCAGAAAGACTAAAGTGGAGAAGGAGCAATAAGGGACCACACACACGAGGAAGACAGCCACATTAACAGTTCAGTCACTTACAGGGAACACCTTGGTTGGGCAGTGTAATCAAGGTCCAGTTTGCTTTTAGGCTTGAGCTAGACGACATGGAGGTCCTCAGCAGGACTGGAACGTTCCCGCATGACAAAGAAGTGGTCTTTATGAAGTATTAGTTGGGTCAGGGTTTGTGGAATATATAAAGACAGATGAAGTTCAGGGAGCCATGGAGACAGCGGGGGAAGATGGTGATTGCTTAGGACCTGTAGTGCTTTTATTTCTGCCCCTTCATTTAGAGGGTGGGGTTCCTGGGATTTTAGATATGATTGCCTGGTGTTTAGCTTGAGGACTGAGAACTGGAAAATGGAGGAAGGAAAGGGGCGAGGTAGCGAGGTGAAGGATAATTGGTGCTGACACCACACGGAGAATTGTGTGTGGTTTTGGAATTATCCGTGGGCCACAGCAGACATAGCATGAATGGATGGGTTTTGAGCCGTTTGATCTGGAGAAAATGAAATAAGTTAGTTTTGCCTTCTCCTTTTCTTAGATAAAGCTGTCTTGGAGTAAACCTAGAGTCAAGCCATCTGATAAAGTCTCTCTCAGGATCTCTGTAACACAGTCGTACTCCCTGGTTGGGATTGTAGCTGTTGACAAAAGTGTGAAACTGATAGGAAACTCCAATGATATTACAATGGAAAATGTGAGTTTTAATTTACTCTTGTTTGTGTGAAAAAGTTTGCTAAAAGACCACATTCTGCGTTACTTCTAAGAAACGAGTGGCGGGCAGGATGGATGGATGAATGCGAATCCACTCACTGTGTGTCTTATCTTCTGTGCAGGTGGTCCATGAACTGGAGCTTTATAACACAGAATATTATCTAGGCATGTTCCTGAACTCCTTCGCCGTATTTCAGGTATGTATAGTTGGACTGACAGCCTGAAAAGATATTAGTGTCTTTCACTTTTTACAAACCCTTTTATAATTAGTTACCATAATGAAGACTGACCTCGATTGGAGCTATGGCCAAAACTCACTGTTCCAAAAATCTAATCAGAGGGGAGAAATATGTCCTTTCAGTTTTAAAAGCCAATGGAAAAATCCGCCCATTCACTGTTAGATTAGTGCAATTGTCGTTAAACACACTTTATAAATATCACTGTATTTGACTTTGAGAAGATGTTTTTATGACTGTGTGAGAGAAGGGAGGAGTTAAACACACACACACACACACACACACACACGTGCATGCAGGCACGCTGTGTTCTCTATGATTAGGGAACATTTAAACTTTGATCTTATTCTAGTTAATGTTTTTAAATTAACTTTGTCTTTTCTAGGAATGTGGTCTCTGGGTGTTGACAGATGCAAACCTTGTAAGAGATAACATTGATGAAGTTTGTAAGTAAAGTCTTAGGACATGCTTAGCTAGTCGTACTGTACATGCTTAACTAGTCTCGTGCTTCACCTCACGTGTCACAGATCACTTGTAACGGGACAGGTACTTTCTAGGTCCACATGGCCGCTATGTGCTAAAGTGTTTGCGTTTTATGAGCTTTGGAAGTTTGTGTGAGGATGACAAGGAATGGTGCCTGGGCTTCTTCTGACTACATTTCTGAAATGAATGCTTTTCTGTCATTTTTTTAAGGCACGGGTTAGAGTTTGGGGTGCATCGGATGATTCTGTGGGTCTCATTTGTGTTGCAAGCTCTGCTGCTATTTTAGAATTAGTTAAAAGGGACAAGTTTTTGAAACTTATATCCTCTAACTTTTGTTATCTTGGCTGTTTATGGCTTATTATAACCTCTGTGTATTAAGATTATCAGTGCATTTAAGTTTCATCATCATATTCTCTATCCTACACAACTTCCCAAATCTGTCTCTCTCCAGTCTCACTCACAACTTAAAAAATGCTTTTAGACTTATTTTATCTATATGAATGTTTCACCTCTAGATATCTCTATGCACCACGGGGTTTTTTTATTTTAGAGATTTATTTATCTTATGTATGTGAGTACACTGTCTTCATGCACACCAGTAGATAGTTGTGAGCCATGTGGTTGCTGGGATTTGAACTCAGGACCTCTGGAAGAGCAGCCAGTGCTCTTAACCACTGAGCCATCTCTCCAGCCCCTTACTCACAACTTTCTTTCTGTTGTCCCTCTACCTGTATAGTCCTGACACTCCCATAGCACTGTCCTCAGTAGTGTGTCTATGTCCTTACTCACAAACATAATTTTAAAAATGATTTCTTTACTGGACATTTATAGGCTTGTTCTTGTATAGTATAATAACTATACACAATATATTTTGTTAATATGTTATATTATATTATTATATATTAGGTATTAGAGGTAGTATAGCGGTGATTTAAAGTGTATGGGACTATATAGGTTAGCTAAAACACTACACTGCTTTCTGTATAGGATTTGAATGCTCAGAGATTTTGGCATCCAGTCAGGATGCTGGGGGAGGGGTGCACCTATTGTATCCTTGACTGAGAGTCTTCCACGGTTTTCACTACAAGAGGAACCTTCTACCTCAATAGCAAATATGACTCCTGACAGCTACCCAGGTGACGGACATCCATTCTCCTCTTCTGTCTCAGAATAAGGAGCTACACCAGGGTCAGGATGTTCTTGGCCATTTTTAGATCCTTTGAGATAAAAGCTGCTCACGGTTTGAAGAGCAAACCCATTGATGGTCAGTCTTTCAGTTACCATTGACGTCATCGACTTCCTTTTGCACCTAGGATTCTAAGTCTTAGTTTGTTACCCTGGGGGACTTGAAGGCCCACCCAACTTGTATTATTTTTTGATTACCACCATGCTGAATTCCAGTTGTTCTTGCTCCTCTTTCTACACTCACCTGCCTTACAAATAGTACAAATTCACTCTGTAACAAACCAAGTTTCTTCTTCTTTTTGAATAATAAAAATGGTTATTTTCTTTTTTATTGGATATTTTTTATTTACGTTAAAATTTACATTGTAAATGTTTTCCCATTTTCTGGCTACAAATCAAGTTTTTAATCTGTACGCTTACAGCCTTTTGTTTCCTTCTTTGACAAACTTAGTTGAAATAATTCCATTTTTTTTTCTGGTATGAAATTGTTGTTTTCTCAAATGTCTGTTTTAGTTCCTGCTAGAGCTCATCTGTAATTCTTCTTTCTCTGAAAAGTATCACAGTGTTTAAGAAAAGAGCTGTTGTCATATACTACTGGTTTTGATTCAGGAATTATGGCTCCAAGGACTGAAGAAATGGTTCAGTATTTAAGAGCATTGACCCTTTCAGAGGACATAGGTTTGATTCCCAGCACCTGCCCAGCACCACAGTGGCTTACGTGTAACTACAGTTCCAGGGGATCCAATGTTCTTTTCTGGTCTCTGTATGTATTGTGTGTACATGACACACAGACATACATGCAGGCAAAAAATGCCCATACACATAAAAAGAAATAGAGTATGACCCAGGGCCAATTGGTCAAGTTTTTATGCCTCAAGTTTCTCCCTTCCACATTGATTTAATAATATGTGTTTTGCAGGCTTGTTAGGAAATGAAAAGTAA
Source organism: Rattus norvegicus (assembly GCF_021556685.1). Taxonomy (NCBI): domain Eukaryota; kingdom Metazoa; phylum Chordata; class Mammalia; order Rodentia; family Muridae; genus Rattus; species Rattus norvegicus. Next base: position 87,248,937 of record NC_141541.1, read on the forward strand.
AATCATAATTTATCCTGTATTGAACAGCTTTGTACAGTGTATTGAGTAACTCAAGATGCTTCACACATGTGTCATACTTTGTCAATTTTCCATTTATCTTACCCCTTAGGCTGAGATCATTTGCTCACTCTTCAATAGACACTGTTGAAATTAAGTGCACACCCAGCACATAAGAGGCAGCGGTGGTTCCACCTTGGGCTGAGGGGGCAGATAGAGACACCAAGATGGCTGTGCCAGGGCCATGATGGGGAAGCACAGCGTGCTTCATGAGTACTGAAGGGCACCGGGGCAGAGCAGAGTCATTTCTTTCTTTCTTTTTTTTTTTCAGAGCTGGGGATCGAACCCAGGGCCTTACGCTTGCTAAGCAAGCACTCTACCACCGAGCCAAATCCCCAACCCCGCAGAGTCATTTCTTAACTAATTTTTAAAATTTTAAGTTTTTTTCTCATTTTTACAGATTTTTTAAAAAATTATTATGATATAATTTTCCCCTTTCTTTCCTCCCTCGAAAACCTCCCATGGATCTCTCCTTGATCTTTTTAAAATTCATGGGTTCCTTTTTCATTGTGTGTGTGTGTGTGTGTGTGTGTGTGTGTGTGTGTGTGTGTATTTCTAAATACATAAATACAACCTTCTTAGTCTTTATAATGTTATATATGTATATATATTTATATGTAATACATATATGTATATATGTATGTTTTCACAGGTGAGCATGTGGTATTGGATAACCAATCGGTGGCTCTTCCCTGGGGAAGATTATTTCTCTGCTCTCGGCATTCTAAATTGCTTGTAGTCCCTTGTGTGGGTTGAGGCCTCCTGGACCTCTCCTTGTCTTCTCCTTATTCAGCTCATGCTTAGGCAGTCATATTGGTGAGAATATGGTATATCTTCTGACATTCCGAGAAGACACAGTCTCACTTCCTGTTCCTCGGGCTCTTACAGTCTTCCCACATTCTGCTTTCTGAAATGTTCCCTGAATCTTAGATTCATCAGCTGGGACAAGGCTCTACAACTTTGCACTGTGATTGGTAGTTTTCAGTACCAGTTTTCTTGTCAACACCTAGTGTTCTGTGGTCCCAAGGGTAGAGCTGAATCAACAGGACACCGGGTACACAGCCATAGTTAGTCAATGCACACTTGATTCAAAGTTTCGGCATCTTTTATACAAAAGGGAGAATAAAAATTTTCTACAGTTTCCAGTTTATACCAGGTGCTGTTTACCTAGCAATAGCTTATCTGGACTCAAAGTGACCAAGACCTCCTTACAAACTGAGAAATCTGTCAACAGTCCAATTCTTGGATGCGTTGCTTCTTATAATTAAAAATAAAGTTGCTTTCTCATGAGAAAAGGATCACGGAGGTCGCGTCCTCAGGTTTGCAGCTTACTCGGCAGCATACTAGGATTCTCTGCTTGAGAAAGTGTGCTTCCTGTCTTAGTCTCCTGAGAGTGACAAAGACCCTACGTTGCCTCGAGGCTGGCGAGCTTGGAGCAGACTCCTCATGCCATTTCTCTACAGTCTCTGTTTATTGCAAAGAGAAATTTTCTTGATGCGGGGTGAGGGCTATACTTATATAAGGACAAACACTTAGAATGTGGGGATCGTGTTGGTTTAGGAAATGGAGCAGTTGTAGGTTCTCTTCTGAGTCCCATGACCTCACTAGGCCTAAGTAGTTGGCTAGGTTTCCAGTACCCAGGCATGATTTGCCTCCTGTTGAGAGGTTCTTTTATTATTAATTAATTAATTATTTTATTTATTTATTTACATCCCAAATGTTGCCTCCCTCCTAGTCCTCTCTGGAAGAGTTCTTCCCTTATACCCCCTTCCCTTTGCCTCTGAGAGGGTGTTCCCCTTCCCTACATCCTCTCTCCCTGGGCATTGAGTCTCTACAGGATTAGGTACATCCTCTCCCATTGAGGCCAGGCAAGACAGTCCTCTGCTACATAAGTGCCAGGGACCTCAGACCAGCCCGTGTATGCTCTTTGGTTGGTGGCTTAGTCTCTAGGAGCTCCCAGGTTAGTTGACACTGTTGGTCTTCCTATGGTGTTGTCATCTCCTTCAGTTCCTTCAATTCTTCCCCTAACTCTTCCATAGGGGTCCTCGACGTCAGTCTGATGCTTGGCAGTGAGTATCTGCATCTGTCTCAGTCAGTTGCTGATAGAGCCTCTCAGAGGACAGCCATATTAGCCTCCTGTCTGCAAGCACAACATGGCTTCAGGAATAGTGTCAGGGTTTGGTACTCGCCCATTGAATGGACCCCAAGTTAGGCTGCTCACTGGACAGCCTTTCCTTCAGTCTCTGACTTACATTCTTAGGTACCAAAACAGCAGCAAGACAAATACAGCAGCAAGGAGAAAAGACAACTGTGGGCCTGTGGCTGCACTGGCACACGAAACTCACTTGAGACTGAGAAGGAGGTCTTGGTGCAAGGGGGTAGATTTGGATCTAACGCATTCCCTTTCTGTGAACGTTCAGTCTTCCCAGTGCCATTTCTTGAAGATCATTTCTCCAATGTATGTTTTTGGCAGCTTTGTCAAATATGTTGCTAGTACTTTTGTCTCATTTGATTTTTGTCACAGACTCTTTTTTTTTTTTTGCATCTGTTGAGATGATCACGTGGATGCAGGACGCATCGCTCCAGGCTCTTCTGGCTTTCAAAGTCTCTGTTGTCAAAGCAGCTGTTATTCTGATGATTTTCCTTTGTATGTGATTTGTTCTTTCTTTTGCAGCTTTCAAGCATCCTTCTTTATTCTGTAGACTTAGATATGCTTTAACAACGATATGCTGCGAGGATTTTCTGGTCTTGTCTCTTTGGTAGTCTGTGTGCTTCTTGTATCTACATGTATCTTTCTTTACTTTGGAGGAATTTCCTTCTATGATCTGGTGTATGCTATTGATTTAGAATTCATGCTTTAGGAGTACAGAAAGACACTCAGAAGCAGAGTAGATATGTCTCTTAAGTATGTTTAAAATTTTTTTACTTATTGCTTTCAAATTTTAATTAATTTATTAATCAACTTTACAACCCAATCCCAGCTTTTCCTCCCTCCTCTTCTCCCAGTCTCTCCCTCTCCTTCCCCCTCCCCCCATCCACCTCTACTCTGTTTCCCCTTAGAAAAGGGGAGCCCTCCCATGGATATCAACCAGCCTTGTCATATCAACTTGCAGCAGGACTAGGTACATTCACTATTGAGAATAGACAAGGTAGACCAGTTAGGGGAAAGGTATCCAAAGGCAGGCAACATAGTCAGAGACAGCCCTGCTTCTGCTATAAGGGTCTGACATTAAGACCCAGGTATGTGCAGAGGACCTAGGTCCATGCCAAGCATCCTCCCCGGTTGGCAGTTCAGTCTCTGTGGCTCTTATGAGCCCAGGTTAGTTGATTCTGGGGGTTTTCTTGTGGTATCTTTGACCTCTCTGGCTTCTTCAATCCTTCCTCCCCCTCTCCATAAAATTCTCCATGCTCCCCCGAATGTTTGGCTGTGGGCTTCTACAGTCTGTGTCCATAAGTTACTGGGTGAAGCCTCACAGATGATAGTTATGTTGGGCTCCTGCTTGGAGGTATAGCAGGATATTATTAATAGTGTCAGGGGCGGGCTCTCTCTTATTGCATGGGTCTCAGGCTGGGCCAGTCATTGGTTGGCCAATCCCTTAATCTCTGCTCCATTGTGGGTTTAAGGTTTTGTGGCTGGGTTGGTGTCACAGGCCCTCCATTGGGAGTCTTTCCTGGTTACAAGAGACTGTTCCGTATCTCCAATTGCTAGGAGTCTTAGCTGGGGTTGCCCTCATAGATTCCTGGCAATTTCCATTGTCCTAGGTTTCTGGCTCATCCTAGAGATTCTCTTTCATCCTCATTCCTGCTTTTTCTCCCAGTACATCACGCCCTCTACCCGCTTTGATCCCTCCTGTTCCTATTGCCACCCTTCCCCCAATTGGTCTCTTTCTTCCATCCATCCCTGTTATCTATTCATTTTCCATTCTCAGTGAGATTTAACTTTCCTCCTTTGGTGCCAGCTTGCTACTTAGCCTCTTTGGGTGTGTGGATTGTAGCATGAGTATCCCGAACTTTATGGCTAATGTTCAATTATCCATCATGATCCTGAGTGGATCATCTCACTCAGGATGTTTTCTAGTTTTATCTAGTTGCTTGCCAATTTTATGATGTCCTTGTTTTTAACAGCTGAATAGTATTCCATTGTGTAAGTGAACCACATATTCTCATCCATTCTTCAGTTGAGGAACATCTAGGTTGTTTCCAGTTTCTGGCTATTACAAGTAAAACCACTCTGAATATAGTTGAGCAAGTGTCCTTGTTGGATGGTGAAACATTTTTTGTGTATATGCCCAGGAGTGGTATAGCTGGGTCTTGAGGTACAACTATTCCCAGCTTTCTGAGAAACCTCCAGATTGATTTCCACAGTGGTTGCATTCTTTGTGAATTTTATACAATGTGTTTTGATCAGTATCTTTCCTTTCTCCAACTTCCCTCATATCCACTCCCTTCTCTACTGACCTACCCAGATTTGTGTCCTTTGTTCCCATTTTGTTCAAGTTATGTTGCTCATATATTCTGTGATCTGTGACTTGGAACTGGAGTGGTTGACTCACCAAGGGATACACTATTAAAGAACCCCGACTTTCCTTCCAGAAGCTATCAGTTGCCAAAGTATCTCCTTAGCTATGGTTGGGACCTCTCTCCATGTTGGGTTGAACTGACTTGAGCTTGCCCAGGGATTGTTCATGTTGTCATAGCTGCTTTGAGTCCATATTTGCAGCTGCCCTGTTATATCTGGAGGGCACCATTTCTTTGTGATATTCCATTACCTATGACTCTTACACTTCTTCTTTGAGCCTTGGGATGTAATATAGAAGTCTTTTTTAGGGTCAGAAATTCCACAGTCTTTTATTCTCTATATCTTGACCAGTTGGGGGGTTTCTGTTATTCATCATCTACTGAAAATAGAAGCTTCTCTGATGAAGGCTGAGAGATGGTTTAATCTATGGATATAGTGATAAGTAATTAATTATGTCCACTTAGCAGAAGGATGGCAACAGATTCTCCCTTAGGACCTAGACACAGGTTCTTAACCTGACAGTGATATGAGGTATCAGTTTCGTCATATAGAGTGGGAACTAAATCCAATCATGTTTACATTGAGGTCGTTCACTCTACTGTTGCATCAGTGGGCGTGTCTCGCCAGGCCAGCTGTTGTTGTGGCTTGCAGGGTTCAGAGGGTATGACTGGTGGTTACTTTACTCCTCTGGTAGCCAGCAGAGCGCCCTCTAGCACTAGGAAAGCTAGACAGAAGTGATGAAGCTTCCAGGTGAGTAACATCTTGATAGCTTCATGTTTTATGACTCAAGTTTTTGTGGTGTTCTTAGCAATAGGATCTTACCATCCTTCAAGTTCTGGAGGGTAACCAAGGGCATTGGCAGTAGCTTGCAATGTTTGGGGATCTATGGGAACTCGATAGCCAACGACTTCAAAAAGTGATTCATTCTGGACACTGGGCCCTTAATTTGTTAACCTATGATGTCTATCAGGGGTATAGTTATTAGGTAATTACATTTTAATTCTTATTTTAAAGTTATGTATATGTGTATGTATACAAGAGAGCTGGTGTTCTTGGAGGATATTGATGTTGAATCTGGAGTTACAAGTATGTGCGACCTGCCTCACATGGGTGATAAAAATCAAACTTGGTGAGTCCCCTGTAAGAGTAATGAATGCTCTTAACTGCTGACTTACCTCTTCAGCTCTGTATAATGTGTGTGTGTGTGTGTGTGTGTGTGTGTGTGTGTGTGTGTGTGTATTTCAAGGAAGCTTCCAAAGTAATGTGAAGGTTTTAGTTTGATCTTTGAAGTGGTTTTTAGTGTTAGTTATCCATTCACATATTTCCTCTTCTACCCTGCCTTCCTATACCCCACTGCAATTTAACCTTCCCGTCCTTCCCATTATTACCCTCTGAGTCTTTATACCTTCGCCTTGTCTCTCTTCTCCATTGAAAGTCTACCCTGTGCTCTCCTCCTAATTTCCTAACCTCTGTGTGTATGCCAACTGAAACATACATGTCTGAGGATCCAAGCTAAAAATCCAAAAATGAGAGCAAGCATGCAGGCTGTCTCTTACCCTCTCATCTCTGCCAGACTCCCAGCTGTCATACTGATTCCTTTGTCTACTGCCTCCTAACACTGTTTTCCACAGCACCAAACCGTTTTCATATTGATGCCAGAGTTAACTTTGCAAAACATGGATTACTTTATGTTTTTCTTTACTTTAAACCTCAGTGATCATCATTTACAACATACAGTCCAAAGCCCTTAGTATGACTTACATATTCAAAATATGAACACAACCGTTCCTTCTCCTCTCAATGATGCCACTTTAACCAAATACTCAGTGTTGTATTCTGGAGACGGTTTTGTACTTGGTTCAGTTTTTCCCTTTGTCTTAAGACTTGAAGAAAGTGGAATGCAGACAGCTCACTGCAAAAGGAGTATTTTCTACTGAAATTCTTTTTAAAGATTTATTGATTATATATAAGTACACTGTAGCTGTCTTCAGACACCAGAAGAGGGCATCAGATCCCATTACAGATGGTTGTGAGCCACCATGTGGTTGCTGGGAATTGAACTCAGGACCTCTGGAAGAGCAGTTAAGTGCTCTTAACAGGTGAGCCATCTCTCCAACCCTCTACTGAAATTCTTTTCACCATTCAGATTCCTTATAAATTTAACTTTTGTTTAATAGACCTTACATATTATCAACATTTCATGTTTATTGAAAAATTTTATCTTCTCTATAGGTTACAAAAATATCTCATTGTAGTCATTTTTATAGCTTTGGTAACTACTACACTATGATGTAATTTTCTTTACATTGTATTTTAAATTAAATTTTTTGAGATAGGGTCTCTCTACAAAGCATTGACTGCCCTGGAAATTGACTGGCGTTAAACTCACAGAGATTGGCCTGCCCCTACCTCCTGCGTACTGGTTTTATAGATGTGCAGTACCATGCTTAGTTCACAATCATTTTAGATTTACAGAAAAATTGAAAAAAAAAAAAAGGAGATAGATGACCCAAATGTCTCCATATCCACACACATTTGTTTAAATGTAAAATTTAGCCAATGGATTGACTACAGTGTCCCAGGTGGACCAAGCCAAAGGCAGTCAGCACCCAGGAGCTTTCAAAGAAGTGGACCAAGCCAAAGGCAGTCAGCACCCAGGAGCTTTCAAAGAAGTGGACCAAGCCAAAGGCAGTCAGCACCCAGGAGCTTTCAAAGAAGTGGACCAAGCCAAAGGCAGTCAGCACCCAGGAGCTTTCAAAGAAGAGTATAAAACATCATAGGCGGGCTCAAAAAATGTGATTTAACTTTAATAACTTAAAATTAAATAGGCTAGACAACTAATATCTAGGTTTTCAGCTATCGGTCATTGGAACAGAGGAGACTGAACACATATTTTGAGTTCTGAGTTCACTGTCCGTGTGGTTTCGGTGAGTCCCATGACTTGTCTGTTGTCCAGGATGCTTCTTCAGAATGCAGACAGTTGAACAAGATGAATTCTGAACTTCATTCTGCTGCTAGGTCCAGGGTCTCGGAGGGGCCAAGCTTGCAATTCTTCCTGTTCAGTGCCTTTCCTTTCCCCCACCATGGTCCGTGTTTATTGCAGACGACACTCAAGAGTATTCCGAGCGCTTTGCGGAGGAGAACGAGGCAAACCTGGTTGATTTTGAAGACACTTCGTCAGCTAGCAATTCACATGTCAGGAAGCATTTTCCAGAATCATGGATTTGGCTAGACTTCTACATGGGGTAATGATCTGTAAAGTTCTTTGTCCATTTATGTTTGGTTTCGTGTATCTCTTGAATAATATTTTCCTACATTCTAATGTGTTTTAAGCATAAATCTTGTGTGTTGAGGAAGTAAACTGATGAGGGAGTTTGGGGCTTAATATGATGAGGTCTCTAACTGTAGTGTTTGATTGAATCACATGAGGACTGTGGCCACAGAGTGTCATCCAGGAGAGGGTGAGGCTTTATAAATGGCGAATTAAACTTCCTTGAAGTCTCCTAGCTTTTGTTGAGGGAAACCCACAACAGACTTGATAGGGATACAGTCCAAACAAACATACGAGCATCCACAAACTTATCTGAAAATCTAGAGAGGAATATTGGAGTGAAGCTCGAAAATACACATTTAAAAACATTTGCGAAAATAGCATTAGTCAATTGAGAAGCCATGAAGTTTGTAGAACAATTGTTTTTTATTAACTTGAGTATTTCTTATTTACATTTCGAGTGTTATTCCCTTTCCCGGTTTCCTGGCCAACATCCCCCTAACCCCTCCCCCTCCCCATCTTTATGGGTGTTCCCCTCCCCATCCTACCCCCATTGCTGCCCTCCCCCCAACAATCACGTTCACTGGGGGTTCAGTCTTAGCAGGACCAAGGGCTTCCCCTTCCACTGGTGCTCTTACTAGGATATTCATTGCTACCTATGAGGTCAGAGTCCAGGGTCAGTCCATGTATAGTCTTTAGGTAGTGGCTTAGTCCCTGGAAGCTCTGGTTGGTTGGCATTGTTGTTCATATGGGGTCTCGAGCCCCTTCAAGCTCTTCCAGTTCTTTCTCTGATTCCTTCAACGGGGGTCCTGTTCTCAGTTCAGTGGTTTGCTGCTGGCATTCGCCTCTGTATTTGCTATATTCTGTCTGTGTCTCTCAGGAGAGATCTACATCTGGCTGCTGTCTGCCTGCACTTCTTTGCTTCATCCATCTTATCTAATTGGGTGGCTGTATATGTATGGGCCACATGTGGGGCAGTGTGCAAAGTACTTCTTGAGAAACTGAAATGCTCAGTGACTTTAAACTTAGATACATAAATGACACAAATATAAATTGGTCCTGCCAAAGCTGGACCCCCAGTGTAGGGGATTGTTGGGGGGGTGGTAATGGGGATAGAAGGGGAGGGGGAGGGACTAGGGGGCTGATGGACAGGAAACTGGAAAAGGGAATAACATTTGAAATGTAAATAAGAAATACTCAATTTAATAAAAATGGAAAAAAAAGAATGAATGGACAAAACATTAAAATTTTTTCTAATTGTTTGTTATGTTGTTTTATTTGGAATTATGTGAAATATTAGCTTTGTAATTTCTGTATTTGTGTTGACTTCAGATCTAAGAATCACGAAGAGTATGAAGTTACTGTGCCTGATTCCATCACTTCTTGGGTGGCTTCTGCTTTTGTCATCTCTGAAGACTTGGGTTTTGGGCTAACAGCCACTCCAGCAGAGGTAAAAAGAATACTGGTTGCGGGCGAGGGAAGGGCTCAGAAATCTAATGAAATGAAAATGATCAACTATCTATCATTAATTTATTTATCACAGTTTACTGTGACTTCACCTTTCTGCCTTCAATTGTGTCAACATCTTTGAAAAATTAGTATAGTATTATTATTTATAAATTTATCTTTTTATTTTATGTTCACTGGTGTTTTGCCTGCACACATGTCTGTGTGAGAGTGTCAGATCCCCTGGAAGTGGAGTTACAGACAATTGTGAGCTGCCATGTGGGTACTGGGAATTGAACCTGGGTCTTCTGGGCAAGCACCTTTTAATTGTTGAGTAATTTCCCCAGCCATTAATAATAATAATAATGATGATGATAATAATAATTTATTGTTATAATTATTGTTATCATTGTGTGAGTGTGTGTACACCACAGCACACACACGGCAGTCAGAAGACAATTTTGTGGGTTCAATTCTCTTCAGTTATGTTTATGTGAATTCCGGAAATGGGAATTGAATTCCGTTTGCCAGACTTGTCTAGCAAGTCTTTACCCATTGAGCCATCTTGCTGGCCCTGTGATAACTGTTGAATCTGAGTTATATTAAATGGATAGATCTGGTCATAAGGTTAAAAATATTATTGCTAAAACATTTTTTACTTTTTACATACTAAGTTTTTATTTCATTCTTTGAGCCAGAAGTCTTTTGGTCAAATCAGAAAATGCAGACACTTTTGAAGTCTTTTCCTTTGAAAATGAGCTCTTACATATATTGTAAGAATGTGTGTTCATCAGCCTAGTAAGAGCACCAGTGGAAGGGGAAGCCCTTGGTCCTGCCAAGACTGAACCCCCAGTGAACATGATTGTTGGGGGGAGGGCGGCAATGGGGGGAAGATGGGGAGGGGAACACCCATAAAGAAGGGGAGGGGGAGGGACAAGGGGGATGTTGGCCTGGAAACCGGAAAGGGGAATAACAATCAAAATGTAAATAAGAAATACTCAATTTAATAAAGATAAAAAAAGAATGTGTATTCATACACTCTCAGCATAAGAGCATGGTGTGGATTATGCAGTGGTCAGCTTAACTGCTCCTACATTCTTCCCCTTTACTGTAGGCTGTAGTCAGTGTTCAATGTTTTCATACATGGAAGGAAACACTAGAGTAAAATTAAATGTTCTGCAAATGATGTATATTTTTGAAATAATAAATACATATAGATAATGATAATTAATTAAGGTAAATGCACCACACACTACTAAAAACAATAAATAATTTAGTTTATCATGTCTCTAAAATATCCAAATTTAGATAACATGTAATATTTGACATAATTTTTTTATATTTAAATTTTGTGTCACAATTGGCTCAATTTATCCTTTTCAACATTATAAGCCTTAATTTATCTTGTCACTTATTTTTAGGCATTTCTTCCTAATTCCAACTCTAGTAATTATTATAATGTATATTATATTTAAAATTTCAATGTTGGATTAATTTTTATTTTGTTACCAATTGCCATTATCTTTACTAGGACAAAGTTCCACATTGCACTCAGTTTAAGGTAACTCAAGCATTCCTGTGTTAAGTAAGACTGCCTTAGATAAGCAATGCTTTCTATGCAATTCTGTAGGCAGAATTTCCTTACTTAATCATTGCTGGGAACAGAAAACAGGTGTCATTTGTATTATAACTTACTTTTAAGCTTGTAGTCATAGAGAGAATTCAGTGTAACATTAGAATTTTATAATAAGAGTGTTTTGCCCATATCTATGTGCACTGTGTGTGCTTGGTGCTCAAGGAAGCTGGAAAAGGGTGTTGGATCCCCTAGAACTGGAGTTCTGAGTTGACTTGTGAATACTGGGAGTCAAGTCTTGGCTCTCCATATGAGCAGCAAGTGTCCTTAGACTCTTAACCATTCATTTATCCAGCCCCTATTTTGTTATAAAGTTTATTATTGACCTAACAATGGCGAGATTATTTGAAAGATGAGCACAACTTCTCAAGGTGTCTCACAGTAGGCACTTCTTCATTCCTGTTTTATCATACTTTGTTACCAGGTGCTAATAAAAATATAAGGATCATGAATGGTCTCAATCCAATAGCTATCACTCCATCGTACCGGAGATTTTGTATTGCTTCCTTAGGATCGATAAGTGAAATTTGTAGAAATATTAGTGCCTTGGGTTTGTATGTGATATTATGATGGAAGCCCAGGCCATGTAAACAGATGATTTATTTACATGATCATCTAAGCAAATAGTCAATATCTATGTAGATACTTACATGGTATATTAAGTGATAAGATTTGTAGTGTCAAATGCACCCAGCAACAAATCACATTTCTGTGTCTCAAATATAAACCACACACAAATACTGAATAAATCAGAACTCACAAGGGATTCAAGGCAGTAGTTGTTTATTTGTTTGGGACAATCCTAAGCGTTGTAGAACTTCAGGTCACAAAGTGCTGCTGCCACCGTTCAGCCATTGTGACAATCTGAAATGCTCAGTCAACAAATGTCTACATAAACCTGGTAGACACGTCCATCCTCTTGACATTGTGACATGGTCTTGTCATCTACAAAGTTCATAGTTGTGAAGTGGGCAATCAAATTTTAAAAAGAATAAGCATCTGACACTCCCCCACTCCATGCTTAATGTTGTATTGACCATGTTCATGTTGGCTTTGCTGTATGTAGCTCACAGAGGCATGGGTTAGAGTCACAGGGTATGCCTTCAAGAGAGGCTTATTTCTGCTATGGAGAACACCGGCCTAGAGTGACCAGGCTGTATTTCTGGAGTGGCCATTCTGAGCTGGCCACATTGAGAGATTTCCTCAAGTAAGTCTAAAACAGAGACTGTTGGATTGGACAATAATTTTTGAAGGAAATTATGGAGTCAATACAGTATGGAGTCAATGACAGCTTGTTTTGGTATCAGAACGGGTTATGGCTCCTTCACTTGTAGTAGGTACAGAAATTTCTGAATATCATTTAAAAAAAAATAAAGCAGGAACACAGCACCCTTATCGGGGTGTAATGATTGCACAAATAACTTAGTGCTTGGTTACTACCAGGTCCTTAATATAGTTCAGTCCTTAATATAGTTCGGTCCTTAATACAGTTCAGTAATTACTAGGCTAAACAACAGCTTTCTACCGTTCACTCGGTGGAAGCTGTTAATTGGTGATGGGTGTTCCAGGCTCTGTGGACATTGCTCTTGTATATAATGTGAAACATTTTTATCTGAATCACAACATGTCACCATTGTCTTCTCTCTAGCTGCACGCCTTCCAACCGTTTTTCATTTCCCTGAATCTTCCCTACTCTGTTATCAGAGGTGAAGAGTTTGCTTTGGAAGTATCCATAGTCAATTATTTGAAAGATACCACCAAGGTAACGTGTTCATGGCTTCGTTGATTATTTCCACTTTGAAACAAAGGTGCAAGCAAACATGGGTTGGGCATCAGCGTCTCCAAGCATTTTTTTTTCTTATATGTATTTTACCGGTTTTATCCTTTTAGCTTGGTTATTTAAAATTTTAAGAGATATTTAATTTATTCTTTGACAATTTCACACCCACATATTATACAGTCTAGTCAAATTCACTTTACCCTCTCTTATCCTCTTTCTTCTTCCCCAGTAGGTTCCTCCTCCCACTTCCCTGTCTTTTTCTCTTAATTTTGTACTGTGGCCCACTTGCCTTGAACCAGGGTCATCCACACGAACATGTGTGTGGAGATATTCACCGAAGTATAGTGGCTACACCACTGAAGGCAGTGACTTTCCCTTTCAGTCATTAGAACTTAACAATAGCCCCTCAAGGATGGCTGGGCCCTGTGAATGCCGTCCCCAGCAGTAAGTCAATGGGCTAAGTCTTGGGATTAACCTCTGTTCATTGCTTTAACCGAAGCTGAGAACAGCACTAGTCTGTGGGTGCAAACATAGAGTAGGCCTTAGAACTAATCAGAAAGCAGATGGCTACTGTCGTAGCTTGTATCAGCGAGCCTTTCTTGTCTGCTACATTGGGACTGTAGCATTCAAGATCCACACATGGGTAAGACCACTGATAACTTTTCTAAGTTGCCCACATAGCAGCTTTTGGCATTCTGAGGGCTAGCCAACAAGGAGGAAGCTTCTGGCTCAGTTGTAGCATTACTTGTCTTTGTAGTATATCTAAAGTGTGTGTTATCTTCAGCAATCATGTCTAGGCAACCAGGACAATAGCAATAAGTAGTATTTTCTGGGTAGCTTTGGGCCTCCATGACTAACAACTCACAGGGAGGAAGCACACATCTGATACTCCTCCAAGAATTTTGTATGATGCTGGGAGATTAAAAGTATACATACTTTGTTAGTGATTTTTTTCTACTTATTAATGTCTGGGTATATCATTAGAATGTCTACTCATTCTCTTAGTTTTCCAGAACAGATCTCCTGTTTAGCCAGGGAACTTCCTTTTGGTCTTGGGGATGTGCCTTTGTCTCTCCTACCTCCTGCATTTCTTCCTGGTCTTACATTTCTAGAATGTGTTTTTCCTTCTCATTACCATTTTGTACCTACTGCAGTTGGTAAGGATTTATTCTCTTAGGTTGCAGCCAGGATTCCTTTCCTGAGGAACTCACCCGCTCTGTTTGTTTGTCGTCTCCATGGTTGTTCAGAGCATTATGTTTTCTGGAAATTGTTTTGTGAGTCATGACCCTGTGTCTCCTTAGGCCATCAGTTTGCTGCAAGGCAAGGATTAGGACTTAACTACTGTTTGTGTTGTACTGACAGTTGCATTAGCCAAATGGTTTCGTTTTCAGCCCTAGGCATTTGCTGATAACTTTATTGTATGAAATGCCATAATTTCTTTAAGTGTGTAGATCTGCATAGTAAATCAAAATGTTTACTTACTGTATTTTGGTGTTGGAGATTGAATAGTAGTAAGCGAACCACTGAGCTATATCCTCCCAGCTCCAGCATTTTGTTTTTTAACTGTGCTTTTTAATGTGGTCAGAACGTTACAGAATAATGACCTAACATCCAGGTACCTCTCACGAGCAGATAACGTAATAACATGACTGTAGTTCCCTTATCTGTTTTAAAAGAATCATTATTAGTATGTGACCAAATTATTGTGAAAAAATGAGAAAATAAATTGGAAAATGCTTTGTAAAATGTAAGGCTGGTTGTGGTGGGACACACCTGTAATTCTAGCAGTTAGGAGGCAGAGTCAGGAAGTTTGAGTATAGCCTGGTCTACAAAATGAGTTCCAGGTCATCTAGACTTAAAACTTAAGATTCTAAACCAGTGGTTCTTATGCTGTGGCCCCTTAATACAGTTCTTCATGTTGTGGTGACCTCCAGCTATACAATTATTTTCATTGCTACTTCACAACTGTAATGGTGCTTCCGCTATGAATTGTAATGTAAATATCGGATGTATAGATGTCTTAGTTGACCCCTGTGAAAGGGGTCATTCGACTCTCAAAGGATTTGTCACCCACAAGTTGAGGACTGCTGCTCTAAACCCTCACTCACCTTTGGGCAGAGTGGTGTATATCTTTAACCCGAGAACTTGGAATCAGGGTCAGAGGCAAAGGCAAGCATATCTCTCTGAGTTCAAAGCCAGTCTCATCTCCATAGCAAGTTTCAGGCCGCCCGGGCCTACATAATGAGACCCTGTCTCAAAAAACAAAACAGATCAAAACAAAACAAAACAAAAAAAAAATCCCTCAAACCTGGAAGAATTCTACTTAAGGAGAGCAGAAAATAAGTCTGTAAGTAAGATATGCTTTAATACTAATGTAGTAAGCACACTTTTCATTGAATAATTTTTGCAGAGAGTCTCAGTATTTAAATCTGTCTCATGCTTCCCTAATAGGACCTGTGTCTCCTAAGGTGACACAGTTAAGTCAGGAAACGCTGGAACTAATATTTGTGGTGGGCTTTTTGCGTATAGTTCCACTCAGTGGCTTTGTGTAGCAAAAGAAATTAGTGAAAGGAGAAAAAATGAAGCAAAAAAAATGCCTTCCCCAAGATATATTCTGAGGTAGAAGAGGCATGCACATAATAAATCCATAGTTCTCTGATTGCCTTTCCATTTTACCCACTGCTTGGCCGAGTCTTTGTCCCATTTTCCTCTGGTTTTGACTTTCATATTTGTAATATAATAGTGATAGAAGACACTTTATAGAAGGGCATTGTTTTTTTTTATACAAAATTTTTGGTTTTACTTTTTCTTTCCTTCCCAGGTTGTGGTACTTATTGAGGAAAGTGACAGCTTTGATATTTTAATGTTTTCAAATGACATCAATAACACCATCTACCGGAAGACTGCTCTAGTTCCCAGAGAGAACTCGGTCACTCTTGTTTTTCCTATTAAGCCAACGCACTTGGGAAATGTTCCCATCACAGTGACAGCTGCCTCACCCACTTCCTCTGATGTTGTCACCAGGACCATTGTAGTAAAGGTAAATATTTGGGGTTTGGATGGATACAGTAGAAACTTAACATGGAGTTGAAAAGCAAACAGGAGACAGTGTTTTTGTGTCAAAGTTTTGGTAATCTTAAAATGTCTTCTCCTGGTAATGTCTAGTTGTTTTATCCATCTATAAAAGTGTAACACACATGGGTTATAAAAGTAGTCATTTTCCTTTTTAAATTTGAGCAGAAGTAAATTTAGGATTGTCAAGTATTTCCAAATAGTCATTTACAGCTACAAACTGTGTCACACCGAGATTCTATTGGATCATTGGTTGATAAGATAGACAGTGGGCATTTTGGAATTCCTCAAAGGAGATTTTGTAGACTTTTGTTTTAAGAGAACATTGTGCATAAAACACAGCCCAGCACAGTGGATGATTGCTCTTGTTCTGGGGTTAAGTTACCTTGGATTTGAATCTCTGTCCAGTTAAAAGTGATTTCAGTTAAGGCGTTTGGTGCCTTCGTTTGGATAACAACAGATGAATCTGCTCCCCAAGGGTTTTCTTTTCTTTTTTTTAATGTTCAACATCCTTAGTCATCAGGGAAATGAAAATCAAAACAACTCTGAGATTCCACCTCACACCAGTGAGAATGACTGAGATAAAAAGCTCAGGTAACAGCAGATGCTGGCGAGGATGTGGAGAAAGAGGAACACTCCTCCCTTGTTGGTGGGATTGCCAGCTGGTACAACCATTCTGGAAATCAGTCTGGAGGTTCCTCAGAAAATTGGACATTGCACTACCTGAGGACCCAGCTATACCTCTCTTGGGCATATACCCAAAAGATGTTCCAACATACAACAAGGACACATGCTCCACTATGTTCATAGCAGCCTTATTTATAATAGCCAGAAGCTGGAAAGAACCCGGATGCCCTTCAACAGAGGAATGGATACAGAAAATATGGTACATCTACACAATGGAGTACTACTCAGCTATCAAAAACAATGACTTCATGAAATTCATAGGCAAATGGATGGAACTAGAAAATATCATCCTGAGTGAGGTAACCCAACCACAAAAAGACATACATGGTATGCACTCACTGATAAGTGGATATTAGCCCAGAAAATCGAATTAAGAAGATACAATCCACAGACCACATGAAGCTCAAGAAGAAGGATGTCCAACATGTAGATGCTTCACTCCTTCTTAAAAGGAGGAACAAAAATATTCATAGGAGACATGGAGACAAAGTTTGGAGCAGAGACCGAAGGAATAGCCATTCAGAGCCTGCCCCACCTGGGGATCCAGCCCAAACCCAGACAATATTGATGAAGCCAAGAAGTGCATGCTGACAGGAGCTTGATATAGCTGTCTCCTGAGAGGCTCCCTGAGGGTTTTCTTTGTCGTGGTTTTTCACCTCTCCCCCAGTCCTTTCCATTCTAGTTCCATGAAATACTCTCTCAGTTTAACTAGGAAGCAAGTGCTTAGCATATTCAAAGTCAGAACAGGAAACGGTGGATAGATTTGTACTGTGAGGGTTCACAGCAGACTAGATGTTTTGTCTTTAGATCTGCACACAGTTCTCTCTTAACAGATAAGCAGATGCCCTGCTGTGTTCTTTCCCCTACAGCCTGAAGGGGTAGCAAAGTCGTATTCGCAGTCTGTCTTACTGGAACTGATTGACAAAAAACAGCAAACTGAACCGAAATCTTTGAGTTTCTCGTTTCCTCCTGATACGATCAGTGGCAGTGAAAGAATTCAGATCACAGCAATTGGTAAGAGTAGTGTGTGACAAACTGGCTGCTTTGCATGTGATAATATATTTTCCCGTCTATATTTATAGCTACACTGTCTTACTTAGCCCCAGTGGGAAGAGATTATAGAAGGTTTTAGTTGGTGTCAACTGCTGTAACTTAAATCAGTGCTTTTCAACATGCTGCATGCAGATGTGGGTGTGTTATCTTGCTTAACAGGAAGTTCTGGTTTAGTATGCCTGGGGTGGGTCTTACCTTGTTCTCTTTCCTCCTTCCTCCCTCCTTCCTTCCCCTCTTTCCTCTTTTCTTTAATCTTTCTCCTTTCTTTCCAAGATGAAGCACATTGCTTTATGCATGCTTGGCAAGTACTCTACCCATGAACTGGTTCTTTCTTTTATGAGAGAAAGTCTTGGTATGTAGCCCAGGCTGGCCTAGAAGTCCAGATCCAAGTGTCTCAGCCTCTTTGCTGGGACTACAGGATTGACATGTCTGGCTGGAAGCTTTGCATTTCTGATGCTGCTGCTTTCATGTACAGATACAAGAGGCCACAGGCACTGTAGCTAGAGGGAAGAGTGTCTTCTAGAGAAGAATTTCTGGACTCTGCCTCTCGGCCACTGTGGAGGATTCTAATCTTACATAGCATGTATAAAAACACAAATGTCTGTGTTTTTCTCTAAACCTATCAAACTAGAATTTCTTAGACTATTTTCAGGGCAAGTGTAGTTTGAAAACGTTCCACCTGTGAGTCTGGTAAGCAAGGTTTGAGAACCGTTGCCTAGAATAGTTTTCTGTGTAAGATTCTAGCAGCCTTTACTGTAGGAATGGGTGTTACTTCGAGGTACCTTCCAGTAGCCAAAAATGCTTTTGAATTAATCAAAGCTTTCCCCACCAATGTAGTGTACCTGAGTCTCCCCCTGCAGAATTAATTCCTGACATTTGTCCGACTCTCTGATTTAAAAAAACACTTAGTTTATACTGTACCATTAGTTAGGCAGAAGCATCCTGACTTATTGTGCCGTCCTCAAGTTAAGATCTATGGCATTGCTCTTGTTTTGATCAAGTTTGTACTCGGTCCCACTGGCTTCTATGATAGAGGACTACACTGAGCTGAGACTACCTGCTGACAGCGGGTCAGAGTGAATGATTATTATCCATTGAACCAAATGTTTTCTGCTTGCAGGAGATATTCTTGGTTCTTCCATCAATGGCTTATCCTCACTGATACGGCTGCCTTATGGATGTGGTGAACAGAACATGGTTTATTTGGCTCCAAATGTTTACATTTTGGATTATCTCACTAAACAGAAACAGCTGACAGTTAATCTAAAAGAAAAGGCCCTTTCATTTATGAGGCAAGGTAAGCAGTCGAGGTACCCTTTTACTTGTTAAAAACAAGTTTGCGTTGGTTTATAGGTCAGGGTCTCCCTGGGCTACGTTTTGGAATGGATGGAGGTTGTGTTTGTGAATGATTTGTGTGACTACTTGGTACTGATACGCTGAAGGTCAGGCAGTGGGGAGGTGCCACTTGTCCTCAGGTAGCCAACTGCTCCTTAACTGCTGCTAACTTAAAAACTCTTTTACAAAATCGAATGAATGATCATTTCTGAGCATTCGTTCACTATTTTTTTCTTGAGATGGAGTCTTAGGTGGTTCAGGATAGCTTTGTGGTAGAACAGTGTGTGCACAGTGGATGCTTGCACCTCTGAAGTGACTGTCCAAGCTATGCTTACGACCCAACCACAGCAAAGTTAATGTGGGTCAAGTGCTGCCTATGGGGCAGGCAGTGTTGTAAGAATTCGCTGTCTAGTAGCTCGAGGAAGCTGGGACACAGGAAAGTTAAGTAACTGCCAGGGTCTGTGTGGTGAGCTAGTGGCTAACCTAGGATTTGAACTCACTATTTACTGTGTTCAGAGTCCTTGCCTTCAGCGTCCATGGCCAGAGAAGCTGAAGATTGGTGAACCATATCTAATAATAATAAAATGCAAAATTCCGAGTTCATAAAATACTACAAAAGCCAGCCCCAAATAACAGACTCAGCTTGCTTTTGCCTGCACTGTTTATACGATGTACACGATACAGGAAACTCATGAAGATGGGAAAGATTTATATACGAAATGACTGGGAAGCACTTATTCAGCACAACCTGGGAAAGTATAGTTCAATGTTTGTGTGTGTGTGTGTGTGTGTGTGTGTGTGTCTATGTTTGTATGTGTGTTGTATGTGTGTTATCTTTTTTTTCTCCTACTTCTCCTCCTCCCTTAAGGATGAATGGGTTAAATGACAGAGAGGCACACTAGTAGCCATGATGTCCACTTTCCACAAATTGCCAAACTCAAGTAATAAGACTATTTTGATAGGAACCGTCCTTTTAACATCCCTCATCATATAGGAAACTGTTTATTCCGCACTGGTGATACTAGAAAGGGGCGATAATCATATGGAAAAGCTTTATATGTTTCTTTAATTCGCACAGAAACCATAGGTGGGAGTTGCAGCACCACTACCTCCATATCCTAGGTGAGGAAACTGAGGCATAGGAAGAGTGAATAAATTGTGGAAACCCCAGGAAATGAACGGCAGAGTCCATGTCCACACAGGCTGTCTATCGCGTTCTTGGATTTTTAGAAAGAAGCAATGGGATTTATAGATGAGGACCCAGAGTTCAGTGAACCACCATCTCAGTGGGGGCTCTGATAAAGCACTTGAGGAGAAACACGGGGTACTGTTGGGGAAAGAGACAGTAAAGGTTAGACCCTGCACAGTTAGATTACACCAGTGTGAGGTATGAGGTATTAGTCTAGGTGGTACAGAGTGGGAGCCAAGGGAACTGTTGTTTTTTAGAAATTTTATCATAGTTAAATTTAAGAAAAGGTCTAAAGTGCTGTCTGTGGTAAAGTGTGGCGTGTTGATCTTTACATCTTGTTGAATAGTCATTGTAGAAGACAAATAAAAGATACAGGAGACTTAAAATTTAGCTTTGGACTTTTTGAAAACAAGATTCCAGTCTGTCCTGTGATTTTTTAGCTTGTCCAGTTTCACGTAGAAAGTACATACTGATTAGACTGACATTTTGTAATTTAATACGCACGTATTGTCTTATTTTAATAGAGCATAATAGCTCACAAAATGTCATCTAGTGTTATATAGTGCATTCATTATGTGTGCTTTATGAACTGTAATTCTTGCTGATCAAATACTTTGAACTCTATTACATTTTAATTAATTTTATTGTATGCATATGAATGTTTTGGCTGCATGCATGAGTGCACATCGCATGTGTGCCTGATGCCTGTGGAGGCCAGAGAGGATGTCAGCTCCCCTGGGACTGGAGTTACAGATGGTGGTAACCCACCAAGTTGAGTCTTGGGAACCCAACCTTGTGCTTCAGCAAAGGCATCAAGTGCTCTGTGGCGCCATTGCTCCAGCTTGTTAAATTCTGTTTTGAATGTCTTGAGCCACCTGAAGAACTAACTCATGCCTTGGAGGTGACTTGGCTTGCCATGTGACACTGCTCAGAGTCACCACAGACCAAGCCCCAGCTCTGGCTCTTTTCTAAGTGCTGCTCTGCCCTCACACATCAGCTCTGTTGTTGTCAGACCAGTTTTTCAAAGCCAGCTAGAGATGTAGCCCATGGGTTCTGTTTTTGCCTAAAGAGCTAGGCGCTGGGTTTGATCCCTATCCTGGAAACAAAAACATTCCAAGTGGCCCTTTGGGGTGCTCCCTCCTGATGTTTATTGGTTACTAGAAGGGCACACTGACCAGAGGGAGAGAACGCTTCGGTGTCCAAGCGCCAAGTAGCCTTCCAAGTGTGCAGCATGGTGACCTTAAGGTGGCACGGGAGAAAGGAGAGTGCAGTGGTTAGGACACCAGCCATGGGCCCTATCTTGGGTTTGTTTCCTCAGCCTCTCAGAGCCTCGGTTTCCCAAATAATAAATGTACTTACATGGTATTGAGACACTAGGAGCTAGACTCCCTGTTAAATAGACAGACAGGGATGGGAACCATGGTTAGGGAATAAAGGTGGTGAATTTCCAAGTTGGCCAGCTTCTTCCTCACCCTTCTGACTTGAGATTCGATCTGGGCCAATCATTTATCTTACCTTTATTCAAATGG
Source organism: Rattus norvegicus (assembly GCF_021556685.1). NCBI lineage: Eukaryota > Metazoa > Chordata > Mammalia > Rodentia > Muridae > Rattus > Rattus norvegicus. Next base: position 87,270,508 of record NC_141541.1, read on the forward strand.
ACCAGCCTTAAACTGAGAGGAAAATAGGCCTTAAAACCCCCACCCATGAGAAGATCTCTGTCTGCCAAGGGCCCCATTTGTTCTGCGCATTCTCTGTGTGCTCGCTGCAGGTGTGCTTCCCCAACTCCAAGAAACATCTTTCTTTCATTTTCGACTCTGTCTATGGTGCCGAGGTTTCTCGGCTGCTACCTGTTGCACTTTGGATATCCCCAGCCTTTCTAACTGGCAGAGAGAAGGGATCTGATCAAGAGGCCCAGACCGTATCATTTTGGGTGCTTGTCTCAGCTTTCTTCTTAAGATTACCTCATGTGTATTACTCCACTTTATGTTCTTCATTTAACATGATTTAGAACCACCATATTAATGCTTGGCTGGTGCTAACCTGCGTCTAATTCCCTCTTCACCGTATCACCATGTGGACGCCTCAGAGCTGAGTGAGTTGATGGTGATCAATATCAACTCTTTGGACTCGTAAGTTCATCCTTTTAGTATGGAAGTCAGGTCCGGGAGAATCCTGAAGGTCTTCCACAGCTCAGTGATTTCCTGTAGACACTAACCATTCTACCCAGCCTTGGCATGTTCTTACCAGCCAGGAAGTGTGAGCCCTTCTGGCTGGCCCTTCAGCTTCCACCTGAAGGAGACAGGCAGTGTTTCCTGACATCACTCCACATGAGGACATTGTAGTCTCACTTTAGAGACTGTCTTTCCTAAGTCTTGTAAATATTATGTAGTTGTTTTGACTTTTTGAGACGTTAATGAAGATTTAGTGTGAATTGTAATTACTTAAATATCACTTAGGAATGGCACATTGTCTTAAGTTTTGGTGGCCCAGGGGTCCTGCAACCAACAGTTACATCACAGAATGAAACACATTTTGCTGTCAAAAAAGAGAAAGAACTGTAACGAGAAATCACTTCTGACAAGGACTGGAAATCCTGGGCCGGTTCATCGAAGCATTAAGCTGCTTGTTTTCTTCAGATATTTAGATTTGCTTTAAAGTTACATTTTATTTAGTGTTACTTTGTGTATGTGGATGTCTAGGCATGGGAGCACATGGGTGTAGAGGTCAGAGGACAACTTTTGGGCCTTGGTTCTCTTGTTTCCCATGTGGGAATCAAACTCAGGTCTTCAGGCTTGGCAGCAAGTACCTTTATTTGTCAAAGTCTGCTCAACGAGGCTTTTCTTCAGATGTTTAAATTACCATGTCTGCAGCTCGCGCTACAGGCGAGGCTCTGAGTCTTGAAATCGTACATTTATTTTTCCTCTGTTAGAATACTCTCTTCTCTCGGAACTGGACCCCGAGCACGACACACACTGGGCAAGTGCTCTACTGCTGAGCTACACCTAGCCCTGGGCGGTTCCTTTTTGTTTGTTTCTGTAAGCAGCTCTTTCAACTTTAGTTGGTAGGGCTGTGACTACTTTAAGTTCATGGTTAGTCTAGAGAGAACTCACGGTCCAGAAAGCTTTGCATCTTATGTGGCCCATCGTAAACAGTAGTTCATAGGTTGTTATCCCAACAGCTTCGTGACTTCCGTATTTTAATTTTCAGAGATGTCTGATAATTCGATTATATTATTATCTGCCACACAAAAAGAGTTGTGAGTAGAGCAGTGATCTTGTGAGCGATACTCTTATTTCTTTGTAAACTTTTGGAGAAAACCAAGCTTTTGACTCGCTCATCTTTTGTGCTGAAAAGTCTCCAACTTCGATAGTTACAGTGGAGTGAAGGCTGTTACACTAACAATACACGTTATAGCCACGTCGTAAGCATCCTTTTCTGCTAACAGAGTAGAAACGAGGCCTGAGGTCAGCAGTTGCTTGGAGTACAAGCAGCCCAGGTTTCTCTAAGCGTGCATGGCCAGCATAGAATGTGGAAGGGAGATTGCCATTGAGAGTCAAAGCAGCTCTTCTCCCTGGCTTCTCTTCTTTCCTTTGCTTTTCCGTGGGAGCAGAGCTGGAGGTCTGGGATCTGTTTTATTGATCCACTCTACAA